>NC_059208.1:15558666-15851166 GCF_020615455.1 Coregonus clupeaformis
CAGGATGGACAGCTGATCGTCCTCGCAGTGGCAGACCACGTGTAACAACACCTGCACAGGATCGGTACATCCGAACATCACACCTGCGGGACAGGTACAGGATGGCAACAACAACTGCCCGAGTTACACCAGGAACGCACAATCCCTCCATCAGTGCTCAGACTGTCCGCAATAGGCTGAGAGAGGCTGGACTGAGGGCTTGTAGGCCTGTTGTAAGGCAGGTCCTCACCAGACATCACCGGCAACAACGTCGCCTATGGGCACAAACCCACCGTCGCTGGACCAAACAGGACTGGCAAAAAGTGCTCTTCACTGACGAGTCGTGGTTTTGTCTCACCAGGGGTGATGGTCGGATTCGTGTTTATCGTCGAGGGAATGAGCGTTAAACCGAGGCCTGTACTCTGGAGCGGGATCGATTTGGAGGTGGAGGGTCCGTCATGGTCTGGGGCGGTGTGTCACAGCATCATCGGACTGAGCTTGTTGTCATTGCAGGCAATCTCAACGCTGTGCGTTACAGGGAAGACATCCTCCTCCCTCATGTGGTACCCTTCCTGCAGGCTCATCCTGACATGACCCTCCAGCATGACAATGCCACCAGCCATACTGCTCATTCTGTTCGTGATTTCCTGCAAGACAGGAATGTCAGTGTTCTGTCATGGCCAGCGAAGAGCCCGGATCTCAATCCCATTGAGCACGTCTGGGACCTGTTGGATCGGAGGGTGAGGGCTAGGGCCATTCCCCCCAGAAATGTCAGGGAACTTGCAGGTGCCTTGGTGGAAGAGTGGGGTAACATCTCACAGCAAGAACTGGCAAATCTGGTGAAGTCCATGAGGAGGATATATATATATATATATATATATATATATATATATATGTGTGTGTGTTTGGCCAAGTCCTGGAAGAAGATAACCTAAACCCTGCCAGAACCATCTTCAACCCTAGTCTCTGCCAGTTGTTAAATAGCTAAAAAAAAAAATAGCCTCAAATGTTATCACTTCTGGAGTGAGAGAGAGCCACAATATGGAGGTAACATGGTCCTCTGTAAACAGCAGTCTGAATCCCCATCATTACCACGCCTGTTCAGCTGAAGTGTCCCTGCCTTCAAGGTCACAACATAAACACTGAGACAGTACATTTTCAAGGTGGCCCAATGTTACAGATTTAGAAAGGAGAGTACTACAAGGCCAACTTGGACTGTATAATAAGATGAGGTAATATTTCCCAGACACCACCACTCTCCTCCTGCTCTCAGCAGCCACACAGCTGTACCCAGAGAGCTGCTTGGTTGGCTCACATACGGTTCAGTGGAACACCCACCTTGAATTCCACTAACACACAATCTGCCAACAACGATACATTAGCCTGGGAAACAGAGCACTGCACTGTGAGGTCTATGGTTTAGGTTCGGACAAGCCAAGGGTTGGAGTCCATATCAATTCAGGAAATAAAAGTTCAGGCAATTGAAATTCAAATGATTTCCTTAATTTTATTCAAATGAAATGGAGTGTACCCGGATTGAGGACAGAGTGGATGAAGCATGGCTTGTGTCTCAGACTAACATTGTGTTCTACGGGGCAGACAGCAATAAAGTTGAATCAGAATTTGGAAACCACTAGGTAATACACAGATCTCTGCTAAACATAGAATCACATGGTTATCTGTCTCTCTGTGAGAGCCGAACAGAACAAAGTTGACTACAAATACAAAGTTGGCAATGTCTTTGCAATTGATACAAACAGGCAACGTATAAAAAGATGCTTCAGATGAAAACCAAGATGACTGCTTTAAATTGAAATACAGTAGGCTATAGGCCTATTTCACAATCATATTGAAATGCATTTAATGTTAAACAAATGGAGTTCTATTTTGCTACATGTAGGCTACTGTCTGTAATTTGTCTCAAAAGCCTATAGCTCATGTGTAGCCTAACATGAGTGCAATGATGTACCAAATCGGTGATTCTGTGAATTTTTATTGGGTAAGCATTAGAATAAGCCGCCTCAATATTTGCAGCCGTAAGTGCTAATCTCTCTAGAAGCAGATTCGTCGTCAGTATTGCGAAATAATTGTAATATTAAAGTAAGATTTGAATGGAGAAAGCTGACCCGAGAGCAGCGCTGCCTTTCTTTCGATCCTATCAGTATCGACACATGCCTCAACGACGCACCTACCGAACGTTCTCTCTGCATGGTGTTTTGGGAAACGCATGTTACATCTTCTGGTCGTTGTAGAAAAGATGAAGCGTTAAAACACGGGTAACCCTAAGGACCATCACTATGGGAAACTGGGCTCTGTTCTGCACGGGTAAGGCTAAGGACCATCACTATGGGAAACTGGGCTCTACATGTGTTGTCAAGCTTCAAAATGGCTGACACATGGCAAGTCCAGCACTCATTCACACTAAAGAACCAGCACCTTCCCACTCAAAACAATCTCCGTTATTATTCTTTCCCCTTGAGGAAAAACAAACCATCTGCCTGTATAAACTTGGTTGGTGTATGAACAGCACCGTGATGTGTCAAACCCCCACCCAGGACCCAACTCTACTACACTACAGCTGGGTTTACCTGTAGTGTAGAGGTCACACACGGGTCCTCACCAGGGTTTAGGTTAGGAAAAAGAGGCGCCAGACATTTGACCGGCAGCATTTTCATTTAACGGACATTTGAGAAATTTACCGGACCCATATGCATTGGGTGCGTAACCTGATTAGGGTGTCCACCCACGGTGCTCAGAATGACAGAATACAACAGGTGTCGACCTTACCGTGAAATCCTTACTTACAAGCCCTTAACCAACAATGCAGTTGAAGAAATAGAATTAAGAAAATATTTACTAAATAAACTAAAAGTAAAAAAATAAAAATACAATAACGAGGGGTACCGGTACCAAGTCAATGTGCGGGGATACAGGTTAGTCAAGGTAATTTGTACATGTAGGTAGGGGTAACGTGACTATGCATAGATAATAATCAGCGAGTAGCAGCTCTAATGTAAATAGTCCGGGTTGCCATTTGATTAATTGTTCAGCAGTCTTATAGCTTGGGGGTAGAAGCTGTTAAGGAGCCTTTTGGACCAAGACTTGGCGCTCCGGTACCGCTTGCCGTGCGGTAGCAGAGAGAACAGTATGACTTGGGTGAACAGGGAGTACAGGAGGGGACTAAGCACGCACCCCTGAGCGGCCCCGGTGTTGAGGATCAGCGTGGCAGACGTGTTGTTACCTACCCTTACCACCTGGGGGCGGCCCGTCAGGATGTCCAGGATCCAGTTGCAGAGGGAGGTGTTTAGCCCCAGGGTCCTGAGCTTAGTGATGAGCTTTGAGGGCACTATGGTGTTGAACGCTGAGCTGTTGTCAATGAACAGCATTCTCACATACAGTGGGGAGAACAAGTATTTGATACACTGCCGATTTTGCAGGTTTTCCTACTTACAAAGCATGTAGAGGTCTGTAATTTTTATCATAGGTACACTTCAACTGTGAGAGACGGAATCTAAAACAAAAATCCAGAAAATCACATTATATGATTTTTAAGTAATTAATTTGCATTTTATTGCATGACATAAGTATTTGATCACCAACCAACCAGTAAGAATTCCGTCTCTCACAGACCTGTTCGTTTTTCTTTAAGAAGCCCTCCTGTTCTCCACTCATTACCTGTATTAACTGCACCTGTTTGAACTCGTTACCTGTATAAAAGACACCTGTCCACACACTCAATCAAACAGACTCCAACCTCTCCACAATGGCCAAGACCAGAGAACTGTGTAAGGACATCAGGGATAAAATTGTAGACCTGCACAAGGCTGGGATGGGCTACAGGACAATAGGCAAGCAGCTTGGTGAGAAGGCAACAACTGTTGGCGCAATTATTCGAAAATGGAAGAAGTTCAAGATGACGGTCAATCACCCTCGGTCTGGGGCTCCATGCAAGATCTCACCTCGTGGGGCATCAATGATCATGAGGAAGGTGAGGGATCAGCCCAGAACTACACGGCAGGACCTGGTCAATGACCTGAAGAGAGCTGGGACCACAGTCTCAAAGAAAACCAATAGTAACACACTACGCCGTCACTGATTAAAATCCTGCAGCACACGCAAGGTCCCCCAGCTCAAGCCATCGCATGTCCAGGCCCGTCTGAAGTTTGCCAATGACCATCTGGATGATCCAGAGGAGGAATGGTAGAAGGTCATGTGGTCTGATGAGACAAAAATATAGCTTTTTGGTCTAAACTCCACTCGCCGTGTTTGGAGGAAGAAGAAGAATGAGTACAACCCCAAGAACACCATCCCAACCGTGAAGCATGGAGATGGAAACATCATTCTTTGGGGATGCTTTTCTGCAAAGGGGACAGGACGACTGCACCGTATTGAGGGGAGGATGGATGGGGCCATGTATCGCGAGATCTTGGCCAACAACCTCCTTCCCTCAGTAAGAGCATTGAAGATGGGTCGTGGCTGGGTCTTCCAGCATGACAACGACCTGAAACACACAGCCAGGGCAACTAAGGAGTGGCTCCGTAAGAAGCATCTCAAGGTCCTGGAGTGGCCTAGCCAGTCTCCAGACCTGAACCCAATAGAACATCTTTGGAGGGAGCTGAAACTCTGTATTGCCCAGCGACAGCCCCGAAACCTGAAGGATCTGGAGAAGGTCTGTATGGAGGAGTGGGCCAAAATCCCTGCTGCAGTGTGTGCAAACCTGGTCAAGACCTACAGGAAACGTATGATCTCTGTAAAGGTTTCTGTACCAAATATTAAGTTCTGCTTTTCTGATGTATCAAATACTTATGTCATGCAATAAAATGCAAATGAATTACTTAAAAATCATACAATGTGATTTTCTGGATTTTTGTTGTAGATTCCGTCTCTCACAGTTGATGTGTACCTATGATAAAAATTACAGACCTCTACATGCTTTGTAAGTAGGAAAACCTGCTAAATCTGCAGTGTATCAAATACTTGTTCTCCCCACTGTAGGTGTTCCTTTTGTCCAGGTGGGAAAGGGCAGTGTGGAGTGCAATTGCATCATCTGTGGATCTGTTGGGGCGGTATGCGAATTGGAGTGAGTGTAGGGTTTCCGGGATGATGGTGTTGATGTGAGACATGACCAGCCTATCAAAGCATTTCATGACTACCGACGTGAGTGCTACGGGGCGGTAGTCATTTCGGCAGGTTACCTTCGCATTCTTGCGAATCACATTTCGATTATGCCAATTCATCTTCACAGAAAATGCAACTCCAGGATGCAACGGCGTGCGTCATTACCGAATTCCGATGCGCACTTTGAAGATGTTAGAATAACTGTCCACATTTAGTTTTCTTCAGCCAAGAAGACAAGTTACGAACAGCAGAATCACTAGCCTACGTCAACCTTATATCCCCCACAGTAGAAAAGTTGACCTATTCTATTGGTCAGCTTGTCTTTCTGGTCGAGAAAGAAATAGCCTATTCCAAACAGACTCTGGGACAGTAAATTAGCAATGAGGCTGATGCAACAGATGAGAACATTTCGCTTTAAAACTGTTGATAAACTTATTTCTTCAGATTATAAACGCAGCAATGCGCACAAGGCATTAGGCTACGCTCAAATGTACGTTCCATAATGCAATTAGGTTAAACTGTTGTCAAAAGCGGACTGCACATGCAAGACATGTGACAGAGATGAAAATATCCCTTAGAAATGTAGAAAGAGGGGGGGGCGATCTAAAGATGTAACAAGCATGGATTCCTAATATGATTGGTCAATATTTTAAAACGTGCATTTTTCCATATATAGACACATTCTATATGTTTTAATCAAATCAACTATATGCACTGAGCTTGTCTGATGCTTTAAGAACACTGTTCAATGAAATAATTAAGACACACAAATGACTTGAGGGAGTCCAAACGCAATTGATTTGATTGTGCCAGGGCGGGCTCAGACTTGCTGAACTGTGTTTTTTTTTTTTTTTATTACAGCGAGTGACTGACTACCCCCCGTTGTCTCTATCTCCTCCCTGCTGCAGCGCCCACCACAGAACATCAGTGTTTATCGCACTGTCCGTGTTACTAAAGCTGCAACATAATTACAGCCATTTCTGACTGAAAAGTTCTGTTATTGAAATCCCTCATTTGTTTAGGAAAAACATAACCTATTCCCTCAACATTTACATTTACATTTTAGTCATTTAGCAGACACTCTTATCCAGAGCGACTTACAGGAGCAATTACGGTTAAGTGCCTTGCTCAAGGGCACATCGACAGATTTTTCACCTAGTCGGCTCGGGGATTAGAACCAGCGACCTTTCGGTTACTGGCACAATGCTGACCTATAGCATATCATAATCACATCAATAAATTGGTTATAAAAAACTCCGAACACCGTAACAGCAAAATGGATGCAGATGACTTGACAAACAAACACGAAACGGGGGAATGTTTACTGGTTGCTCAGGAGGTAAAGGGAAACTCAGATGTGTGTAATACATTTGACTAGTTGTGGAGATCAAGAAAAATAACGTAAGGAGCAAGCGCTGCGTGCAGATTATGTGTGCCAAACGGGTGCTGTTAGATTACAATATAATTGTTCTAAAGAAAATCTTGGTCGACCGAGAGTCGTCTGTTCTTTTGAACAATCGATTGGTCAACATTTTGTTTGAATACACCTATATGTAGGCTACTTTGTCTGATGCTTTAAGCACTGCAATAAAAAACTAAGACAATTTACTAAAGAGGGAGCCAGAGATCAATATAGAAATAAAAAAACCTGTTCCCTATCCGACCTCCCCCTCCTCCCGCTGCTGCAGATTATGCTGGTGTAGCCCGGTAATAGGTCAGCAACCTTTTCCATTTGGAGTGCCAAGTTATTGTACCATTTCGACTGATCTGCGTGCCAGTTATGATTTTCATATGCACATTTTTGTGGAACAGTTTCATTTCATTTATAATAAAGTCTTCATATCTCAAAATCAATGTCATGTGGTTAATCAAAATTCTATATAAATTAAAATGATACAAATCTAAAAGTAACTTTATTGTCATTGCCAATATGTAAAAATAGCCTACATAAAGCCAACAAATAAAAACATTGCAGCCCGCAGGTAGAAAATATCCTGATAAAAATTAATATCCTATAAATCACGTTGGCTTATGCATTGCCTGTCTGCAAGGAACTTTAATCATTGTATAAAATATTCTTGGCCCAGACAGACACAGCTGTAGGCTATTTGCGCAAGGGATAAGAAGTAATCAGGTAGGCCTTTATGACGTTTCCACCGGTTTCAGAGCATGACATTTTTCCCCTTTCATGCTGAGTGGTTATCGAAAGGGAGAGAGCTGGAAAGATTTTTTAAATAGGCTCCATTGAGGAACTATTGTCATTCTCAATGGATGTAAAAACAGACTTTGTTTACTTGCTTTTTGAAGCGAAGAAAAAAACTACTTTGAGAAGCTCCACAGTGATGGTGAGTTAAGACAATCAGAAATAGTATCAGATCCCCAAATGGGCACATTTAGAAGCCTACATTTGCACGCAGGCAAGGTAGCCTAGGCCTAGTTAAATGCGTAATCAGGTGCGTGTCCTTACTCAAGGTTGACAGGAGTGCTCCAAACAAAAGACAATTAATAAATTGACAACTTGTAAATGGAATGAAATAAACCAAAACTTTTTCCTCACAAGTGTAGCCTGGGTTGTGCGCTCTGCAAACAACGTGTCCATTCCTACAACCTCTACTACAGGCCAGGACCTTGTGCTGAGAGTGGACTTAAGCTATGCCTGCTTAGATATGATATGTGATATAAGAAGGGCACTACTATTCTGGTTCATGTAGTGGCCTCAATTCAATTCTCTCTACTTCATTTGTTCTTTTGACAGGATGCCGTCTCTGCCCCCTTTAAAAAGCTAGGAAACGAGCATGCTTTTGGCAACACCAAACAATGTTTTATTCTAATTTAGCTACAGTGCCACCAGTCAGTCAGCCACTCACAGTCACAGGACAACCTTTCAGCTGCCAAACTAACACACGGTGGACGTTTTCATCCTCAGCCCAGGGGAAGCAGGCAGGGCAGGCTGACTCTCTGAACAACACTGAAAACAACAGACAGGGAGGAGGGTTAGGGCAGTGGGACACACTCCCTCCTCTCTGCTGCACTCTGTCTATACATTAACAGGAGAGAGAATGGGTGTCCCAGTTCATTTAAACCTGACAGGGCCTCCCTGGTAGGCCCCACCACATGGCTGTAATGATCACAGTACTGGGCCTTGTGAATACTGCCTCTCTGTTGTATAATGTAGGACTCCAGGTGGATTAGGACTCAATGTGCAGAGCTGACCCAGACGTTTCCTACGCTTCATCTGGACTAGCCATCTCGCCAGGCAGGCAGCGCCGTGCTGGCCTGGCCACATTTAGAGCTGTTTAATGATAGACAGCCAGGCAGATGGCTCTCCCTCGATTTGGTAAATCTGACGCCATCTATAACGCCATCCGCTCCTGATTCCTGCTTACAAGCAAAAACTCAAAACAGGAAGTACCAGTGACACGCTCAATTCGGAAGTGGTCCGATGAATCAGATGCTAAGCTACAGGATTGTTTTGCTAGGACAGACTGGAATATGTTCCGGGATTCATCCGATAACATTGAGGAGTTTTACCACATCAGTCACCGGCTTCATTAATAAGTGCATCGACTACATCGTCCCCACAGCGACATATCCCAAACGATATGGGATTTTGGGATCCAATACAGATTCCGATTATTTCAAAAAATATTGGCATATACAGTGGGGAAAAAAAGTATTTAGTCAGCCACCAATTGTGCAAGTTCTCCCACTTAAAAAGATGAGAGAGGCCTGTAATTTTCATCATAGGTACACGTCAACTATGACAGACAAATTGAGAAAAAAAAATCCAGAAAATCACATTGTAGGATTTTTAATGAATTTATTTGCAAATTATGGTGGAAAATAAGTATTTGGTCACCTACAAACAAGCAAGATTTCTGGCTCTCACAGACCTGTAACTTCTTCTTTAAGAGGCTCCTCTGTCCTCCACTTGTTACCTGTATTAATGGCACCTGTTTGAACTTGTTATCAGTATAAAAGACACCTGTTCACAACCTCAAACAGTCACACTCCAAACTCCACTATGGCGAAGACCAAAGAGCTGTCAAAGGACACCAGAAACAAAATTGTAGACCTGCACCAGGCTGGGAAGACTGAATCTGCAATAGGTAAGCAGCTTGGTTTGAAGAAATCAACTGTGGGAGCAATTATTAGGAAATGGAAGACATACAAGACCACTGATAATCTCCCTCGATCTGGGGCTCCACGCAAGATCTCACCCCGTGGGGTCAAAATGATCACAAGAACGGTGAGCAAAAATCCCAGAACCACACGGGGGGACCTAGTGAATGACCTGCAGAGAGCTGGGACCAAAGTAACAAAGCCTACCATCAGTAACACACTACGCCGCCAGGGACTCAAATCCTGCAGTGCAAGACGTGTCCCCCTGCTTAAGCCAGTACATGTCCAGGCCCGTCTGAAGTTTGCTAGAGTGCATTTGGATGATCCAGAAGAGGATTGGGAGAATGTCATATGAAACCAAAATAGAACTTTTTGGTAAAAACTCATCTCGTCGTGTTTGGAGGACAAATAATGCTGAGTTGCATCCAATGAACACCATATCTACTGTGAAGCATGGGGGTGGAAACATCATGCTTTGGGGCTGTTTTTCTGCAAAGGGACCAGGACGACTGATCCGTGTAAAGGAAAGAATGAATGGGGCCATGTATCGTGAGATTTTGAGTGAAAACCTCCTTCCGTCAGCAAGGGCATTGAAGATGAAACGTGGCTGGGTCTTTCAGCATGACAATGATCCCAAACACACCGCCCGGGCAACGAAGGAGTGGCTTCGTACGAAGCATTTCAAGGTCCTGGAGTGGCCTAGTCAGTCTCCAGATCTCAACCCCATAGAAAATCTTTGGAGGGAGTTGAAAGTCTGTGTTGCCCAGTGACAGCCCCAAAACATCACTGCTCTAGAGGAGATCTGCATGGAGGAATGGGCCAAAATACCAGCAACAGTGTGTGACAACCTTGTGAAGACTTACAGAAAACGTTTGACCTGTGTCATTGCCAACAAAGGGTATATAACAAAGTATTGAGAAACTTTTGTTATTGACCAAATACTTATTTTCCACCATAATTTGCAAATAAATTCATAAAAAATCCTACATGTGATTTTCTGGATTTTTGTTCCTCATTTTGTCTGTCCTAGTTGACTTGTTCCTATGATGAAAATTACAGGCCTCTCTCATCTTTTTAAGTGGGAGAACTTGCACAATTGGTGGCTGACTAAATACTTTTTTTCCCCACTGTATATTGGTTATTAATAGCTGTATGGATTGTGCTTAAAAACAACCCTACAAAGATAGTCATTAAACTATTTTCTTAAATTTCAGGAAATAATTTAGGAGCACCAGAAAGACAATTTGTTAATGGAAAACTGTGTTACTCTAGTGAAAGGAGGATAAACAGCACCGATTCCAGCAAAAGCTTTGCCTCTGAAGACTGAGCTGCCTCATGCTCGCCAGTAGGAAAACAACGACATAGGACACATTCTCAATGTATTGATATTTAGCTACGTTTTCATTGATTGCAGCGCTGTCGACACTTTATTCTGGTAGTTGCCACTTGAAAGGAAAACCATTAAATCACAAAATTTGCCACTGGCACAGCGCTGCCTCTTGCCTCAGTGAACGGTCCTTGCTATCTGGAATCATTGGGACGTCCCCACCCCATTGAAGTTTACATTTAAAATGGTTACGGTCAGGGTTAAGGTTCGGGTTAGGTAAGGGTTATGGTTAGAGTAAAGGTTTAGCGTAGGGACATCCCAAGGATCCCGGCTAGCACTAACCCTCAGTGAACGGCGTCAAGTACACTCACACAGCTAGTTGAGGTCGTCTGTAGCTCAATTGGTAGAGCATGGCGCTTGTAACGCCAGGGTAGTGGGTTCGATCCCCGGGACCACCCATACGTAAAAATGTATGCACACATGACTAAGTCGCTTTGGATAAAAGCGTCTGCTAAATGGCATATTATATTATTATTATTATTAGCTGGCTAGCTAGCTAGCACTCGTTATGGAAATGGGGGTGGTGAAATGTGAATTGGGACCAGTCCCAGACAAGTGACAATGAACCCATACATCAAAACGTAGCTATGAAGCGCTACTTTATAACCTCCTATGTTTTTTTGTGTGTCTCTGAAAACATTTGAATGACAGAGCTTGAGGAATACCCTTCACAAAGAGCAAATATAACACAGCAGTTTTTTCGCGGGCTTCACTAAAAGGGCCGTAACGTTACCACAGAGTTGAACGTTCTTAGCACGGCACTTGCTTTACATTTGGGCATAGCATCCATTGTTTGTCACGACACCCAACACCCAACCATGACACTTCACCTAGCAGTATATGGCCAGGGTGCAGTTTTGGCACTTGGTTGAGCTGGCAAGCTTCTATCTCCTCAGGACTCACCGTAGAAGCAGTAACAGCTAGTTCACTCTCCTCTGGACTCCGACTGGTGCAGTTGCGTTGGGTGTCCAGTCTTGCTATAGCGCCAAGACAAGATAGGCTTATAGCCATGTGAAGAGCGCCCTCTTCAGGACAAATAATTAAATGCAAAGAAATATGTCCATTTCTATTAACTGCTTTTTTCCAGCGCGTTTTCTCCTCCTCTTATATCGGTCCTATTCGGTGGATTAAATGCCAATAGAAAAAGGCTAATATTGGCCGATAATATTGGTCAACCGATAAAATTGGTTGGGCTCTAATCCCAAACAGAAGCCATGGATTACAGGCAACATCCGCAATGAGCTAAAGGCTAGAGCTGAAGCTTTCAAGGAGCGGGACACCAACTCGGACGCTTATAAGAAATCTCTCAGGCGAACCACTGAACCATGCATGAGCACCGGCTGTTCCGGAAGACTGTGTGATCACGCTCTGAGTAGCAGGTGCGAGTAAGACCTTTAAAACAGGTTAACATTCACATGGCTACAGGGCAAGACGGATTACCAGGACGTGTACTCGGAGCATGCACTGACCAGCTGGTAAGTGCATTCACCTCTCCCTGACCCAGTCTGTAATACCTACGTTTCAAGCAGACCACAGGTAACCTGTCTAAATGACTATCGGTCCATAGCACTCACATCTGGAGCCATGAAATGATTTGAAAGGCTGGTCACTGCTCACATGAACACCATCATCCCAGACACCCTGGACCCACTCTAATTCACAAACCACCCCAACAGATCCACAGATGATGCAATCTCTATTGCGCTCCACACTGCCCTTTCCCACCTGGACAAAAGGAACACCTACGTGAGAATGCTGTTAATTGACTACAGCTCAGCGTTTAACACCATAGTGCCCTCGAAGCTCATCACTAAGCTCAGGACCCTGGGACTGAACATCTCCCTCTGAAACTGGATCCTGGACTTCCTGACGGGCAGCCCCCAGATGGTGAGGGTAGGCAACATCCGCCATGCTGATCCTCAACACGGGGGCCCCTCAAGGGTGCGTGTTTAGTCCACTCCTGTACTCCCTGTTCACCCACGAGTCCAACACCATCATTATGTTTGCCGACGACACAACGATGAGGTCAGAGACCTGGCAGTGTGGTGCCAGGACAACAACCTCTCCCTCAACATCAGTAAGACAAAGGAGCTGATCGTGGACTACAGGAAACGACGGGGCTGTAGTGGAGCGGGTTGAGGCCCAGTAGATCACTGGGGCCGAGCTCCCTGCCATCCAGGACCTCTATACCAGGCGGCGTCAGAGGAAGGGCCAAAACATTTTCAGACTCCAGCCACCCAAGCCACAGATGGTTCTCTCTGCTACCGCATGGCAAGCGGTACCAATGCACCAAGTCTGGACCCTGAGAAGCTTCTATCACCAAGCCATAAGACTGCTAACCAAGACTGCTAAATCGCTAATCAAACGGCTATCCGGACTACCTGCATTAACCTTTTTTTACTAACTCTCTTGCACATACTATGCACACACACACATTGGACTCAAAACACACTTTCATCACATACGGTGCTGCTAGTCTACATGTACAGTACATAGCTACCTCAATGACCTGCTACCCTTGCACATCCACTCAGTACTGCTACTCCCTGTATATATCCATGTTATTACCTGCTACCCCTGCACATCCACTCAGTACTGCTACTCCCTGTATATATCCATGTTATTACCTGCTACCCCTGTACATCCACTCAGTACTGCTACTCCCTGTATATATCCATGTTATTACCTGCTACCCCTGCACATCCACTCAGTACTGCTACTCCCTGTATATATCCATGTTATAACCTGCTACCCCTGCACATCCACTCAGTACTGCTACTCCCTGTATATATCCATGTTATTACCTGCTACCCCTGCACATCCACTCAGTACTGCTACTCCCTGTATATATCCATGTTATTACCTGCTACCCCTGCACATCCACTCAGTACTGCTACTCCCTGTATATATCCATGTTATTACCTGCTACCCCTGTACATCCACTCAGTACTGCTACGCCCTGTATATATCCATGTTATTACCTGCTACCCCTGTACATCCACTCAGTACTGCTACTCCCTGTATATATCCATGTTATTACCTGCTACCCCTGCACATCCACTCAGTACTGCTACTCCCTGTATATATCCATGTTATTACCTGCTACCCCTGTACATCCACTCAGTACTGCTACGCCCTGTATATATCCATGTTATTACCTGCTACCCCTGTACATCCACTCAGTACTGCTACTCCCTGTATATATCCATGTTATTACCTCGTACCCCTGCACATCCACTCAGTACTGCTACTCCCTGTATATATCCATGTTATTACCTGCTACCCCTGTACATCCACTCAGTACTGCTACTCCCTGTATATATCCATGTTATTACCTCGTACCCCTGCACATCCACTCAGTACTGCTACGCCCTGTATATATCCATGTTATTACCTGCTACCCCTGTACATCCACTCAGTACTGCTACGCCCTGTATATATCCATGTTATTACCTGCTACCCCTGCACATCCACTCAGTACTGCTACTCCCTGTATATATATCCATGTTATTACCTGCTACCCCTGTACATCCACTCAGTACTGCTACTCCCTGTATATATCCATGTTTTTTTTACTCTTTATCTTTATATGTTATTCACGGAGTAACTATTTATATTTTACCTCATCTTTTAACTCTGCATTGTTGAAAATGGACCCATAAGTATTTCACTGTTAATCTACACCTGCTGTTTACAGGTGAAGCATGTGAAAATTTGAATTTGAGTTGATTTGAGATAACAGCCATCTAACCAGGCAGGCAGCACTGTGCTGGCTTGGACACATTTAGAGCTGTTTAATGACAAACAGCCAGGCAGATAAACTTGCAGCAGCTTGCTTGGGCCCTAGCACCCCTATATAAAGAACCTGTTTAATCTCAACACATCATGGTTAGGAGATTAAGTGAGTATTTTACACACTGAGCTGTGAAGTGCTGCCCTGTCCTCTTATGCCCAGGTGTAAACCAAAAGGGACAGCAGAGATGGCTGGAATAAGGCAGCTTTGTCAAAAAACCCACATGCAGTTGCATTTTCCTCTGAAACTACTGTCAGACAAAAATCAGGATTTTTTTTTTTGAAAAAATAAAATGCTATCCAATCATGCTGTTTATATGCCAAACGGAGCACAGTGATTTTATATTTGCATTTCCATTGCATCTTCAATTAGGCGGAGCCAATTTTATAGGGCCCTACAACTGTAGCCTGCTGACTGTTCAAAACTGACAACATTTACATTTTAGTCATCAGGCAAATGCTCGAATCCAGAGTGACTTACAGTAGTGATGCATACATTCACTTTTTTTTTCCTTTTTTATACTGGTCCATACTGAGATTGTGCAATGGTATTATTTTTTTGCCTACAAAACAATCAATGTAAACATGAATATTGTCCAGTTAAAATGTAATTAATTGTATATGGAGGAGGTGTGTGACACTAAAGACTTGTGTGGAGCAGAATCAACAACCTCTGTGAGAAGGTGTTAAAGTTCACTGTTATGTAAATGCCAGCTGAATAGTACCCGGAGCCATGGCACAGTGAGACACGGGTGCCAGCCTGCGGAAATGGAAACAGAAAAGTCTAAGCCTTTTGGGTAAAACACTGGGGTAAATTCTCAAAGGAAATGCACCAACTGTAAGGAATTTGGGCTTTTCCGAACAGTCAGTCAGACACCATCTTCTCCCTAAGACGTTTTCCACAGAGCTGGCTGAATAACAGAATGTCAGTCGCCCAGTTTCTCCTGCTTAACAAACACATAGATAACAGATGCCCCCAATCATACACTGGCGCTGAACTGAAGGCTATCAAACTCTTCTTCTAGAAACCTTATGTACTTAGTACCAAGGGAAGGATTTCCTCATGTGTAATCGAAAATGGCGCCGACAGAGGGGGCTGCCTTGCTTCTAGCTCTTAGGGAACTTTGCATTATTTTGTTTATGTATTATTTCTTACGTTATTAGGCCAGATTTTCCTTGTGTAATTACATACAGCCGGGAAGAACTATTGGATATCAGAGCGGCGGTATCTCACCAGCACTACCAGCATTACGATCAGGAATACGACTTTCCCGAAGCGGATCCTTTGTTCGCACCCCCCAGGGCAATTGAACTGATTCCAGAGGCCGACCCAAAACAATGGCGGCAGAGGAGAGGTACTCGGAGCGGTATACTAGTCTGATTTAGGAAGCGTGCACACCACCCACCGCTTCCGAGTATATTACTCGCTAATGTTCAGTCTCTGGATAATAAAGTTGACGAGCTCAGGGCGAGGGTTTCTATCCAGAGAGACATCAGGGATTGTAACATACAGTGAGGGAAAAAAGTATTTGATCCCCTGATGGTTTTGTATGTTTTCCCACTGACAAAGAAATGATCAGTCTATAATTTTAATGGTAGGTTTATTTGAACAGTGAGAGACAGAATAACAAAAAAATCCAGAAAAACGCATGTAAAAATTTTTATAAATTGATTTGCATTTAATGAAGGAAATAAGTATTTGACCCCCTCTCAATCAGAAAGATTTCTGGCTCCCAGGTGTCTTTTATACAGGTAACGAGCTGAGATTAGGAGCACACTCTTAAAGGGAGTGCTCCTAATCTCAGCTTGTTACCTGTATAAAAGACACCTGTCCACAGAAGCAATCAATCAATCAGATTCCAAACTCTCCACCATGGCCAAGACCAAAGAGCTCTCCAAGGATGTCAGGGACAAGATTGTAGACCTACACAAGGCTGGAATGGGCTACAAGACCATCGCCAAGCAGCTTGGT
This sequence comes from Coregonus clupeaformis, assembly GCF_020615455.1. Taxonomy (NCBI): domain Eukaryota; kingdom Metazoa; phylum Chordata; class Actinopteri; order Salmoniformes; family Salmonidae; genus Coregonus; species Coregonus clupeaformis. The sequence continues at coordinate 15,575,037 of NC_059208.1, forward strand.
GAGAAGGTGACAACAGTTAGTGCGATTATTCACAAATAGAAGAAACACAAAAGACTGTCAATCTCCCTCGGCCTGGGGCTCCATGCAAGATCTCACCTTGTGGAGTTGCAATGATCATGAGAACGGTGAGGAATCAGCCCAGAACTACACGGGAGGATCTTGTCAATGATCTCAAGGCAGCTGGGACCATAGTCACCAAGAAAACAATTGGTAACACACTACGCCGTGAAGGACTGAAATCCTGCAGCGCCCACAAGGTCCCCCTGCTCAAGAAAGCACATATACAGGCCCGTCTGAAGTTTGCCAATGAACATCTGAATGATTCAGAGGAGAACTGGGTGAAAGTGTTGTGGTCAGATGAGACCAAAATGGAGCTCTTTGGCATCAACTCAACTCGCCGTGTTTGGAGGAGGAGGAATGCTGCCTATGACCCCAAGAACACCATCCCCACCGTCAAACATGGAGGTGGAAACATTATGCTTTGGGGGTGTTTTTCTGCTAAGGGAACAGGACAACTTCACCGCATCAAAGGGACGATGGACGGGGCCATGTACCGTCAAATCTTGGGTGAGAACCTCCTTCCCTCAGCCAGGACATTGAAAATGGGTCGTGGATGGGTATTCTAGCATGACAATGACCGAAAACACACGGCCAAGGCAACAAAGGAGTGGCTCAAGAAGAAGCACATTAAGGTCCTGGAGAGGCCAGTCTCCAGACCTTAATCCCATAAAAAATCTGTGGAGGGAGCTGAAGGTTTGAGTTGCCAAACATCAGCCTCGAAAGCTTAATGACTTGGAGAAGATCTGCAAAGAGGAGTGGGACAAAATCCCTCCTGAGATGTGTGCAAACCTGGTGGCCAACTACAAGAAATGTCTGACCTCTGTGATTGCCAACAAGGGTTTTGCCACCAAGTACTAAGTTATGTTTTGCAGAGGGGTCAAATACTTATTTCCCTCATTAAAATGCAAATCAATTTATAACATTTTTGACATGCGTTTTTCTGGATTTTGTTGTTGTTATTCTGTCTCTCACTGTTCAAATAAACCTACCATTAAAATTATGACTGATCATGTCTTTGTTAGTGGGCAAACGTACAAAATCAGCAGGGGATCAAATACTTTTTTCACGGAAACAAGGCTCTCTCGGGATATACTCTCCGAGTCGGTCCAGCCAGTTGGGTTCTCAGTTCATCACGAAGACAGGAATAAATATCTCTCCGGGAAGCAGAAGGGCGGAGGTGTATGTTTTATGATTAACGACTCATGGTGTAGTTGTGATAACATACAGGAACTCAAGTCCTTTTGTTCACCACACCTAGAATACCTCACAATCAAATGCCGACCATATTATCTCTGAAGAGAATTTTCTTTGGTTATAACACGACAGCCCTCAAGGAACTACACTGGACTTTATGCAAACCAGAAACCACATATCCTGAGGCTGCATTTATTGTAGGTGGGGATTTTAACAAAGCAAATTTGAGGAAAAGGCTGCCTAAATTCTATCAACACATCGACTGTAGTACTCGTGCTGCTAAAACACTCGACCATTGCTACTCCAACTTCTAGGATGCCTACAAGGTTCTCCCCCGCCCTCCTTTCGGCAAATCTGACCACAACTCCATTTTGCTCCTCCCTTCCTATAGGCAGAAACTCAAAACAGGAAGTACCCGTGCTAAGGACTATTCAATGCTGGTCTGACCAATCGGAATCCACGCTTCAAGATTGTTTAGATCACGCGGACTGGGACATGTTCCCGGGTAGCTTCAGAGAATAATAGACGTATATACTGATACGGTGACTGAGTTTATCAGGAAGTGTATAGGAGATGTTGTACCCACTGTGACTATTAAAACCTACCCTAACCAGAAACCGTGGTTAGATGGCAGCATTCTCGCAAAACTGAAAGCGCGTAACACCGCATTTAACCATGGTAAGGTGACTGGAAATATGGCAGAATACAAAAAACTGTGTAGTTATTCCCTCCGTCGGCAATCAAACAGGCAAAATGTCAATACAGAGACAAAGTGGAGTCGCAATTCAACGGCTCAGACATGAGCCGTATGTGGCAGGGTTTACAGACAATCACGGACTACAAAAGGACAAAACAGCCACGTCGGACACCGACGTCTCGCCTCCGGACAAGCTAAACACCTTCATCGCCCGCTTTGAGGATAATACAGTGCCACCGAAGCAGCCCGCTACCAAGGCTCTCCTTCTCCGTGGCCGACGTGAGTAAGACATTTAAGCGTATTAACCCTCGCAAGGCTACCGGCCCAGATGGCATCCCTAGCCGCATCCTCAGAGCATGCGCAGACCAGCTGGCTGGTGTGTTTACGGACATATTCAATCTCTCCCAATCCCAGTCTGCTGTCCCCACATGCTTCAAGAGGGCCACCATTGTCCCTGTACCCAAGAAAGCAAAGGTAACTGAACTAAATGACTATCGCCCCGTAGCACTCACTTCTGTCATCATGAAGTGCTTTGAGAGACAAGTCAAGGATCATTTTACATTTACATCATTTAGCAGACACTCATATCCAGAGCGACTTATCACCTCTACCTTACCTAACACCCTAGACCCACTTCAATTTGCTTACTGCCCCCAATAGATCCACAGGCGATGCAATCGCCATCACACTGCCCTATCCCATCTGGACAAGAGGAATACCTATGTAAGAATGCTGTTCATTGACTATAGCTCAGCATTCAACACCATAGTACCCTCCAAGCTCATCATTAAGCTTGAGGCCCTGGGTCTGAACCCCGCCCTGTGCAACTAGGTCCTGGACTTCCTGACGGGCAGCCCCCAGGTGGTGAAGGTAGGAAACAACACCTCCACTTCGCTGATCCTCAACACTGGGGCCCCACAAGGGTGCGTGCTCAGACCCCTCCAGGAACTCTCTGTTCACCCATGACTGCATGGCCAAGCACGCCACCAACTCAATCATCAAGTTTGCAGACGACGCAACAGTAGTAGGCTTGATTACCAACAATGATGAGACAGCCTATAGGGAAGAGGTGAGGGCTTTGGGAGTGTGTTGCCAGGGCAATCATCTCTCACTCAACAAAACAAAGGAGATGATTGTGGACTTCAGGAAACAGCAGGGGGAGCACACTCCTGTCCACATTGACTGGACCGCTGTGGAGCAGGTGGAAAGCTTAAGTTCCTCTGCATACACATCACTGACGATCTGAAATGGTCCACCCACACAGACAGTGTGGTGAAGAAGGCGCAACAGCGCCTCTTCAACCTCAGGAGGCTGAAGAAATTTGGCTTGGCACCTAAAATCCTCAAACTTTTACTGATGCAAAATTGAGAACATCCTGTCGGGCTGTATCACCGCCTGGTATGGCAACTGCACTGCCCGCAATCGCAGGGCTCTCCAGAGGGTGGTGCGGTCTGCCCAACGCATCTCCGGGGGCAAACTACCTGCCCTCCAGGACACCTACAGCACCCGATGTCACAGGAAGGCCAAAAAGATCATCAAGGACAACAACCACCCGAGCCACTGCCTGTACACCCCGCTATCATCCAGAAGGCAAGGTCCGTACACGTGCATCAAAGCTGGGACCAAGAGTCTGAAAAACAGTTTCCATCTCAAGGCCATCAGACTGTTAAATAGCCTTCACTAGCACATTAGAGGCTGCTGCCTATATACATAGATTAGAAATCACTGGCCACTTTAATAAATGGAACACTAGTCACTTTAATAACGTTTACATATCTTGCATTACTCATCTCATATGTACAGTTGAAGTCGGAAGTTTACATACAACTTAGCAATACATTTAAACTCAGTTTTTCATCATTCCTGACATTTAATCCTAGTAAAAATTGTGTGTCTTAGGTCAGTTAGGATCACCACTTTATTTTAAGAATGTAAAATGTCAGAATAATAGTAGAGAGAATTATTTATTTCAGCTTTTATTTCCTTCATCACATTCCCAGTGGGTCAGAAGTTTACATGCACTCAATTAGTATTTGGTAGCATTGCCTTTAAATTGTTTAACTTGGGTCAAATGTTTCGGGTAGCCTTCCACAAGCTTCCCACAATAAAGTTGGGTGAATTTTGGCCCATTCCTCCTGACAGAGCTGGTGTAACTGAGTCAGGTTAGTAGGCCTCCTTGCTCGCACACGCTTTTTCAGTTCTACCCACATATTTTTTATAGGATTGAGGTCAGGGCTTTGTGATGACCACTCCAATACTTTGACTTTGTTGTCCATAACCCATTTTGCCACAACTTTGGAAGTATGCTTGGGGTCATTGTCCATTTGGAAGACCCATTTGCGACCAAGCTTTAACTTCCTGACTGATGTCTTGAGATGTTGCTTCAATATATCCACATAATTTTCCTTCCTCATGATGCCATCTATTTTGTGAAGTGCACCAGTTCCTCCTGCAGCAAAGCACCCCCACAGCATGATGCTGCCACCCCTGTGCTTCATGGTTGGGATGATGTTCTTCGTCTTGTAAGCAACCCCCTTTTTCCTCCAAACATAACGATGGTCATTATAGACAAACATTTCTATTTTTGTTTCATCAGACCAGAGGACATTTCTCAAAAAAGTACCATCTTTGTCCCCATGTGCAGTTGCAAACCGTAGTCTGGCTTTTTTATGGCGGTTTTGGAGCAGTGGCTTCTTCCTTGCTGAGCGGCCTTTCAGGTTATGTCGATATAGGACTCGTTTTACTGTGGATATAGATACTTTTGTACCTGTTTCCTCCAGCATCTTCACAAGGTCCTTTGCTGTTGTTCTGGGATTTATTTGCACTTTTCGCACCAAAGTACGTTCATCTCTAGGAGACAGAACGCGTCTCCTTCTGAGCAGTATGACGGCTGCGTGGTCCCATGGTGTTTATACTTGCGTACTATTGTTTGTACAGAGGAATGTGGTACCTTCAGGCGATTGGAAATTGCTCCCAAGGATGAACCAGACTTGTGGAGGTCTACAATTTTTTTGAGGTCTTGGCTGACTTATTTTGATTTTCCCATGATGTCAAGCAAAGAGGCACTGAGTTTGAAGGTAGGCCTTGAAATACATCCACAGGTACACCTCCAGTTGACTCAAATGATGTCAATTAGCCTATCAGAACCTTCTAAAGCCATGACATCCTTTTCTGGAATGTTCCAAGCTGTTTAAAGGCACAGTCAACTTCTGACCCACTGGAATTATATATATATATATATATATATGCCATTTAGCAGACGCTTTTATCCAAAGCGACTTACAGTCGTGCGTGCATACATTTTTGTGTATGGGTGGTCCCGGGGATCGAACCCACTACCTTGGCGTTACAAGCGCCGTGCTCTACCAGCTGAGCTACAGAGGACCACGAATTATAAGTGAAATAATCTGTCTGTAAACAATTGTTGGAAAAATTACTTGTGTCATGCACAAAGTAGATGTCCTAACCGACTTACCAAAACTATAGTTTGTTAACAAGAAATGTGTGGAGTGGTTGAAAAACGAGTTTTAATGACTCCAACCTAAGTGTATGTAAACTTCTGACTTCAACTGTATATACTGTATCTTTGTCTATGCCACTCAGACATTGCTCGTCCATATATTGATATATTCTCAATTCCTTTGCTTTACTTAGATTTGTGTGTATTGGGTATATGATGTGACGTTGTCAGATATTACTTGTTAGATATTACTGCACTGTCGGAGCTAGAAACACAAGCATTTCACTACAACCGCAATCACATCTGCTAAACACGTGTATGTGACCAATACAATTTTATTTTATTTGAGATACAGTATCCCTGCTCTCAGTCTGTGTAAAGAAAAACAAACAGTAAAGTGATAAGGGTTGTCAAACAAAAGAGCCAGAAAACACAGTTCATGTGATAATTACAGGATTAACAGTTGAACTAAGCTCACGGGGCATTTATAAGTTATACTCTTCAAGAATCAATGGGTATATATCATTAATTTATAAGTCCAAAAATTGATGTAGTAACTTCAGATTGCCCCTGTAGCTCAGTTGGTAGAGCATGGCGCTTGCAACGCCAGGGTTGTGGGTTCGTTTCCCACGGGGGGCCAGTATGAAAATGTATGCACTCACTAACTGTAAGTTGCTCTGGATAAGAGCGTCTGCTAAATGACTAAAATGTAAAATAATAATTGCCAGCAATTACAAAATACAGGGTTTAGGACAGGGCTCTAGGCTGACCTTTTTTTTTACAAGGAGCACGTGCATGCCTAAGTGGAAAATAAATGTAGGAGCACAATGAAAAATATTTAATTGAGCGCTGGAGCTCCTAAATTTTAAATCCAGGTGGCACCGCAAAATATTTAGGAGCATTTGCGAGTAAAATGGTGGCACTGTAGAGCCCTGGTGGAGGAGGAATAATGGTCTGGGGCTGTTTTTCATGGTCCGGGCTAGGCCCCTTAGTTCCAGTGAAGGGAAATCTTAACGTTACAGCATACAATGACATTCTAGACGATTCTGTGCTTCCAACTTTGTGGCAACAGTTTTGGGAAGGCCCTTTCCTGTTTCAGCGTGACAATGCCCCCGTGCACAAAGCGAGGTCCATACAGAAATGGTTTGTCGAGATCGGTGTGGAATAACTTGACTGGCCTGCACAGAGCCCTGACCTCAACCCCTGAACTGGTACACGACTGCGAGCCAGGCCTAATCGTCCAACATCAGTGCCCGACCTCACTAATGCTCTTGTGGCTGAATGGATGCAAGTCCCTGCAGCAATGTTCCAACATCTAGTGGAAAGCCTTCCCAGAAAAGTGGAGGCTGTTATAGCAGTAAAAGGGGGGGACCACCTCCATATTAATGCCCATGATTTTAGGATGAGATGTCCACATACTTTTGGCGATGTAGTGTAGTTAGCTTCTATAAATGGGTTAGATACCACCCACATGAGGGCGAAAGCTAGCATGGCGGAATACAAGTGCTAGTACAAACATACTGTTACAGGGACGAACTCACCGGCCAAGAACACAGGGAAATTAGTGGATGCAACGTCCGTTCACCTTTGACATCAATGTAATGAAACAGGCAGGGAGTGCGGCTCGAACCCTCAACCTTCTGGTCCGAAGCCCAGCGCGCCATCAACTGTGCCCCCAAAACATGCTAGAGTGGCAGAGTTAAAAACCATAGTCGCAACAATTACAACAATTATTAACTGGCCGATTTTCTTTCTAGGGACACAGCATATGCCCCCCAAAATGGTATTACTGTAGAGTCATGCCAATCGCTTGATTCATAACAATTTAAATCCACCGTCTGACCAAAGATTTCTATAACTAACCCCAATGAAGATACAAATAGGGTATTGATGGTTGTGTTGCATATCTGTAAAATGTAAACACTGTCGCTGCGAGAGGCAGACAGAGCAGAATCCGCCAGATGGATGTTTAGCTAGCTAGCTACGTTAGCAACTGGATGGAATGTTCAGAACGACAGCTAGCCTAGAAACGCCTTCAAGTGTTGTTAACGTACCGTTTACCAACTGTAATGCCGTTTGTCCTGGTCAACACAACAACGTTCTTTCTTGTCAACAAGCCCCCGAGAAATCCTTCTTGATATACTTTTTTCTGTCTTCCACCTCGTCCGTCGGTCCCACCTTCTTCCGCTCTGTGCTGATCAAAAGACTTCTCGCTTCGTTGTTCAGGCTCGCGTCGCGTTCTCTTCCAAACACAAAGTTCAAATCTTCTCGCGAGATCTCGACCAGTCTCGTAAAGTATGGAGGATGGCATTACGAGATGTTGACTTTCATATGAAAAAGTAAGTAATACCCTTTACATCAATCATGCAAAGTCCTATACAAGCTAACTTTGTAATAGTCATGGTCATTTTAAATACACACAGTGTTAGTGCCATTTACACAGAACGATCCAGAATTCCTCTATGTTACAGTCTACAAAATAGTCATTTCATTGCACCTACCATGGTTTACATTATTCACGTTTCTCAAAACTGTCAGAGTTGAGAGATGCTTTTGGAAACTTTCAGGCTTCAAGGAATTTGGTTGCCCATGTTACAGACATAAATCTGACAGGCCTGTATGTCAAGGGCCAAAAACCCAGGAGTTAAAAGTGGAGAGGAGAGTTTATTCCAGACTGACCTGGAATAAACTGAGTTTACTGTTGAGTTTTCTAGCTGAAAGTAAAACTTTGGTATTTCATTAGGATCCCCATTAGCTAAAATATGAATACACGCTTTCATATATTTATGCCTTAGCATTCCATGCATCGAGTACTCATTATAACAGCAACACTGCAGCCATTCATTTTCCTATATATTGCGATCCTTTGCTCTACTGTTACAATTGCTTTCCCTAAACAGGTCCTGATATCCTAATCTCACAGCAACCTTTAATCCTGATATCCTGATCTCACAGCACCAGTTGTTCTGTAAACACCAGAGAAAATCTCACAATCTCACGTTTGATTTAAAAAAAACTTGAATACTCACAAGCAGAACCATATATTTAAGCAATAAGGCCCGAGGAGGTGTGGTATGTGGCCAATAGTCGTGGTATATTGGCCATTTATCACAAACCCCCGAGGTGCCTTATTGCTATTATAAACTGGTTACCAACGTAATTAGAGTAGTACAAATAAATTACCCATGGTATACGGTCTGATATACCATGGCTGTCAGCCAATCAGCATTCAGGGCTCGAACCACCCAGTTTATAATTAGAATTATAAACCGGCTAGTTTGGGTCCTGGATGCTGATTGGCTGACAGCCATGGTATATCAGACAATATACCATGGGTATGACTCAAAACTACTTGTTTACTGTTCTATTTATGTTGGTAACCAGTTTATAATAGCAATAAGGCACCTCAGGGGTTTGTGGTACGTGGCCAATATACCACGGCTAAGGGATGTATTCAGGAATTCCGCGTTGCGTCGTGCATTAAGAACAGCCCTTAGCCATGGTATATTGGCAATATACCACACACCCCCGGGCCTCATTGCTTAAATATACACTGAGTATACAAAACATTAGGAGCACCTGCTCTTTCCATGACATAGACTGACCAGGTGAATCCAGGTGGAAGCTATGATACCTTATTGATGTCACCTGTTAAATCCACTTCAATCAGTGTAGATGAAGGGGAGGAAACAGGTTAAATAAGTATTTTTTAGCCTTGAGACGATTGTGACATGGATTGTGTACGTGTGCCATTCAGAGGGTGAATGGGCAAGACAAAATATTTAAGAGCCTTTGAACGGGGTATGGTAGTAGGTGCCAGGCGCACCGGTTTGTGTCAAGAGCAGCAACGCTGCTGGGTTTTTCACGCTCAACTGTTCCCCGTGTGTATCAAGAATGGTCCACCACCCAAAGGACATCCAGCCAACTTGACACAACTGTGGGAAGCATTGGAGTCAACATGGGCCAGCATTCCTGTAGAACGCTTTCGACACCTTGCAGAGTCCATGCCCCGACAGTGCTGAGCGATTGGTGCTTTTTGAGGTCTCTTCGGTTTCGGTTAGATGAAAAAAATAACAGTTTTCGATTTTGGTTTTGATTATTTGGCTTGAATGATGTAACAACACAGAATATACTAGACTGGTATACTAGCAAACACTAGAGAATAGAGCCATTCTGTATGACTGGTATACTAGAAAATACTAGAGAATAGAGCCATTCTGTATGACTGGTATACTAACAAATACTAGAGAATAGAGCCATTCTGTATGACTGGTATACTAGCAAATACTAGAGAATAGAGCCATTCTGTATGACTGGTATACTAGCTAATACTAGAGAATAGAGCCATTCTGTATGACTGGTATACTAGCTAATACTAGAGAATAGAGCCATTCTGTATGACTGGTATACTAGCTAATACTAGAGAATAGAGCCATTCTGTATGACTGGTATACTAGCTAATACTAGAGAATAGAGACATTCTGTATGACTGGTATACTAGCTAATATTAGAGAATAGAGCCATTCTGTATGACTCGTATACTAGCAAATACTAGAGAATAGAGACATTCTGTATGACTGGTATACTAGCTAATATTAGAGAACAGAGACATTCTGTATGACTGGTATACTAGCAAATACTAGAGAATAGAGCTATTCTGTATGACTGGTATACTAGCTAATATTAGAGAACAGAGCCATTCTGTATGACTGGTATACTAGCTAATACTAGAGAATATAACCATTCTGTATGACTGGTATACTAGCTAATATTAGAGAATAGAGCCATTCTGTATGACTGGTATACTAGCAAATACTAGAGAATAGAGACATTCTGTATGACTGGTATACTAGCTAATATTAGAGAACAGAGACATTCTGTATGACTCGTATACTAGCAAATACTAGAGAATAGAGCTATTCTGTATGACACGTATACTAGCTAATACTAGAGAATAGAGCCATTCTGTATGACTCGTATACTAGCTAATATTAGAGAACAGAGCCATTCTGTATGACTGGTATACTAGCTAATACTAGAGAATATAACCATTCTGTATGACTGGTATACTAGAAATACTAGAGTATAGAGCCATTCTGTATGACTGGTATACTAGCTAATATTAGAGAATAGAACCATTCTGTATGACTGGTATACTAGAAATACTAGAGTATAGAGCCATTCTGTATGACTGGTATACTAGCTAATATTAGAGAATAGAACCATTCTGTATGACTGGTATACTAGCAAATACTAGAGAATAAAGCCATTCTGTATGACTGGTATACTAGCTAATACTAGAGAATAGAGCCATTCTGTATGACTGGTATACTAGCTAATATTAGAGAATAGAGCTATTCTGTATGACTGGTATACTAGCAAATACTAGAGAATAGAGACATTCTGTATGACTGGTATACTAGCAAATACTAGAGAATAGAGACATTCTGTATGACTGGTATACTAGCTAATATTAGAGAACAGAGACATTCTGTATGACTGGTATACTAGCAAATACTAGAGAATAGAGACATTCTGTATGACTGGTATACTAGCTAATATTAGAGAACAGAGCCATTCTGTATGACTCGTATACTAGCAAATACTAGAGAATAGAGACATTCTGTATGACTGGTATACTAGCAAATACTAGAGAATAGAGCCATTCTGTATGACTCGTATACTAGCAAATACTAGAGAATAGAGACATTCTGTATGACTGGTATACTAGCTAATATTAGAGAACAGAGACATTCTGTATGACTGGTATACTAGCAAATACTAGAGAATAGAGCTATTCTGTATGACTGGTATACTAGCTAATATTAGAGAACAGAGCCATTCTGTATGACTGGTATACTAGCTAATACTAGAGAATATAACCATTCTGTATGACTGGTATACTAGCTAATATTAGAGAATAGAGCCATTCTGTATGACTGGTATACTAGCAAATACTAGAGAATAGAGACATTCTGTATGACTGGTATACTAGCTAATATTAGAGAACAGAGACATTCTGTATGACTCGTATACTAGCAAATACTAGAGAATAGAGCTATTCTGTATGACACGTATACTAGCTAATACTAGAGAATAGAGCCATTCTGTATGACTCGTATACTAGCTAATATTAGAGAACAGAGCCATTCTGTATGACTGGTATACTAGCTAATACTAGAGAATATAACCATTCTGTATGACTGGTATACTAGAAATACTAGAGTATAGAGCCATTCTGTATGACTGGTATACTAGCTAATATTAGAGAATAGAACCATTCTGTATGACTGGTATACTAGAAATACTAGAGTATAGAGCCATTCTGTATGACTGGTATACTAGCTAATATTAGAGAATAGAACCATTCTGTATGACTGGTATACTAGCAAATACTAGAGAATAAAGCCATTCTGTATGACTGGTATACTAGCTAATAGAGCCATTCTGTATGACTGGTATACTAGCTAATAGTAGAGAATAGAGCCATTCTGTATAACTCGTATACTAGCTAATATTAGAGAACAGAGCCATTCTGTATGACTGGTATACTAGCAAATACTAAAGAATAGAGCCATTCTGTATGACTGGTATACTAGCTAATATTAGAGAATAGAGCCATTCTGTATGACTCGTATACTAGCTAATATTAGAGAATAGAGCCATTCTGTATGACTGGGATACTAGCTAATATTAGAGAACAGAGCCATTCTGTATGACTGGTATACTAGCAAATACTAAAGAATAGAGCCATTCTGTATGACTGGTATACTAGCTAATATTAGAGAACAGAGCCATTCTGTATGACTGGTATACTAACTAATATTAGAGAATAGGACCATTCTGTATGACTGGTATACTAGCAAATACTAGAGAACAAAGCCATTCTGTATGACTGGTATACTAGCTAATACTAGAGAATAGAGCCATTCTGTATAACTCGTATACTAGCTAATATTAGAGAACAGAGCCATTCTGTATGACTGGTATACTAGCAAATACTAGAGAATAGAGCCATTCTGTATGACTGGTATACTAGCTAATATTAGAGAATAGAGCCATTCTGTATGACTCGTATACTAGCTAATATTAGAGAATAGAGCCATTCTGTATGACTGGGATACTAGCTAATATTAGAGAACAGAGCCATTCTGTATGACTCGTATACTAGCTAATACTAGAGAATAGAGCTATTCTGTATGACTGGTATACTAGCTAATATTAGAGAATAGAGCCATTCTGTATGACTGGTATACTAGCTAATATTAGAGAATAGAGCCATTCTGTATGACTGGTATACTAGCTAATATTAGAGAATAGAGCCATTCTGTATGACTGGTATACTAGCTAATATTAGAGAACAGAGCCATTCTGTATGACTGGTATACTAGCTAATATTAGAGAATAGAGCCATTCTGTATGACTGGTATACTAGCTAATATTAGAGAATAGAGCCATTCTGTATGACTGGTATACTAGCTAATATTAGAGAACAGAGCCATTCTGTATGACTGGTATACTGCGTAGCACTGGCTGAATAATCTGCAAACAGACAGAGGACACTACGATAGAATATAAACCATTACAGAACCAAGAGAGGTCAAGGACAGACTTTAGTTGGACAGTCTGGACTGGTTGAGGAAAAGCCAGAAAAAAAGCAGCTTTTTCTGGATGCTCACTGGGAGTTCTGGAAACTAACCAACTCTGTTCAGTATCTGCCAGTTGTGACTCTCAATCTCCTGTTTGGTTTGGTAATACTACACATCCTACGAACACCAACTTTATTGGCATAATTACTGCCACCCTTTAGAATGAAATTACACGTATCGTAGTCAAAAAAAATAAAACGCACTGCTACACTGGGGCTTGGTAGTCAATTATGCAAGGCGGTCCTAGCTTTTATGAATGCCTCTAATCACTAAACACATGGCTTGGTCTACTACACAAGCACTGGAGTGAGGGTCACAGATGTAAGATTACTGGCTGACTAGTCATCGCTGGTCATCTCTGAAGAATACACTCATTAGTTTAAAGAGGAGAGCGTGAGACCATATTTGGGAGGTTGTAAAGCGACTGGTGAACTGAGATGGGATCTCTCTAAACTGGAGATGTACACCACATTCAGCGCCATTATTTCAGTAAACTAGTGCCACCTAGTGGATGACTTCAGCTCCTGCCACTCCATGCTAGTGCTCTGCAATACCCATTTTCACAAAGTACAACTCAGTGTTTCAATTAACTACTACAGTGCACTAAAGTGGGAAAACACTCTTGCTCATAATCTTAATACTTCTGCCTATCAGTAGATTTACTATAATGTAAATGCTATCTACCAATCTACAAAGAGGTTTGATTAATGTTCATGCACTATCTCAAGGAAAAGGCAGCCATTTTAAGTGTTTGATATCTTTATTAAGCAGTTTTCAATCCAAATGACTTTTCAAAGTAGTCAGCTATCTATTATCTCTGAACAGCTGATATTCTGAGTACTGACAGGAAGAGGAAATAGAACAATGGAATGTTATGGTCACATTTGTCAAACGTTTTCAATTATTTGATAGCTTTGCAATTTTTTTTGTCAACTTTTGTACTTTTAATAACAAGGACTAGCTTCATCTTCTCTAGACCTGGCAGATCGTGTATTCATTTTTGTAAAGAAATACTTTATCATTTTGCGATGTTTTCAGAGTTTTCCGTTTTTTTCCATGTTTAAATTTTTTCTAAAATTTTCTTCGGTGAAGCAAGTTAAGGATTTCCGTCTCTGAAACAAAAACACATGAACATTAGTAGCATACTAACATTGATGTAACATTTTAACAGCTTAAATAATACAACATTTACATTCTAAGCGGTTCTTACCAGTTCTTAGCTGGGGACTCCAGCAGGGTTGGTGGGCTTCTGGGCGGACTCCTTGGCCTGGTGGGCCTGCAGCACAGCAACAGCCTCATCCACCTTGGATCGGAGAGACTCGGGAGACTCCAGCATGTGGAGCAGCTCAGAGTTGTCTATCTCCAACAGCATACCAGTGATCTTTCCAGCCAGGCTGGGGTGCATGTTCTGGATGAGGGGGAACAGACGCTCACCTGCAGAGGGAGTGGGGGAAGAGAATCCACCATCAGGAAAAGACCCAGACACAGAAAGAGGATCACCAGCCATTTAGGGCCAGGAGATAGGCCAACAGATATTCCTCATCCAGTGTTCACGCATGTAATAGGTTGGGGGTCTTGTCTCAGTCAAAAAATAAGAATCACTGAAATTCATATGTTCAGACATTTCTACTGAAAACATCATTGACAAAGAGCACCTAAATGTTGATCGTATTTTAAAGCTGCAATATGCAACTTTTTGGGCGAACCGTCAAAATTAATATAGAAATGTGAGTTATCGATCTGTCATTCTCATTGAAAGCAAGTCTAAGAAGCAGTAGATCTGTTCTGTGTGCGCTATTTCTATGCTTCCCGTTATAAACGTTTAATTTTTGAGTCTTTTACTTATGGTTTTGTGCACCAGCTTCAAACAGAAAATACAATATGTTTGGTTATGGAAAATATATTTCACAGCGGTAGAATGACTCTCTACACAATGAATGCTTGTTTTGGCACATAAATTGAAATTAGGCTAACTATTAGAATTTTAGCAACCAGGAAATGGCGGGAGAAATCAATTGGCGAATATCACAGCCAATCACAACACTGCCGGGTAAGTAACATAGTGAAAAACTATCATTCCATTATTACTGCAGATATATTATGGTCATTTTCTGAAATTACAACGCACAAATTCTAATAAATTCAATGTGTAGCACCTTTAACTGAAGGAGCTGGAGATCGGAAGGCCAGTAAAAGAGAAGAGAGGAACTTTAGACTCACCCAACATCTGCTTCTGTTCCTGGGGAGGAGCAGCGGCCAGCATGGAGGCAGTCAGAGGCTCCTGACCCTGGACGTGGACAGCAGGCTGCTGCATTACCTGGGGCTGGCTGGCCATGTGCTGCTGGGGGTTCCTCACACCTGCTGCATACTTGTACTGGGGCATCCTCACTGGGGCTGCAGCCGCCGCACCGGCAGGACGCTGGCCCAGGGCCTGGGTGGCTGAGGAGAGAGAGGAGGAAGTCGCTCAACATCCAAGAGAGATTCATATATTCAAGACATACTGAGTGTACAAAACAGTAGGAACACCACCCTAATACAGAGTTGCACCCCCTTTTGACCTCAGAACAGCCTCAATTTGTCGGGTCATGGACTCTACAAGGTGTCGAGCGTTCCACAGGGATGTTGACTCCAATGCTTCCCACAGTTGTGTCAAGTTGGCTGGATGTCCTTTGGGTGGTGGACCATTCTTGATACACATGGGAAACTATTGAGCGTGGAAAAACCCAGCAGCGTAGCAGTTCTTGACACAAACCGGTGCGCCTGACACCTACTACCATACCCTGTTCAAAGGCACTTAAATATTTTGTCTTGCCCATTCACCCTGTGAACGGCACATACAAAATCCATGTCTGAATTGTCTCAAGGCTTAAAAATCCTTTAACAGACAGTATAATCAGGTAAATGGTAGTAAGATGAGAGGTGGTTGTGAAAATCTCCAAGCTATGTGCAGGGCTGGGTCACCAGCTAAACTCACCCATTCTCTGGCCGGCCATCATGCGTGGCACCTGAGATGACGAGGGCCTCATGGCGCCAAAGGTCTGGGGTCTGGGGGCGGACGGACGCATGGCGTTGGGCATGTTCTGGAAGTCTGGAAGTAGAAGGGATCATTAAAAATCTAACAACTTCCTGGATGGAGAATTAGGTTCTAGTCTCCAGTGGAACTGTTGACTAAATAGTGATTTGGACACACCAAACTAGCAGTTAAATTCTAAATGTCAACTATGTAGATAGTTACGCTGTGGTCTGACACCCTGGGTGGCCCAGCGTGGGCCTGGTCTCAGCTGAGCCAGCTGGTTGGTGGAGTAGTAAGCAGCACGGTTCTGAGTCTGGGGGATGGCAGCCATGAAGTACCCAGAGGGAGGGGCAGGCTGGTAGGGGTTGAGGACTGGGTTGGGTACGGGCCGGACGGTGGCCATCCTCTGCATGTACTGGTTGGTGAGGTGAGCCTGGCGCTCCTCTTTCCTCTGAGCCAGCGCCACGTACAGCGGCTTGGTGGCCACGATGCGCCCGTTCATCTCCGTCACAGCCTTGGTGGCCTCCTCGGGGGAGGAGAAGCACACGAAGCCGAAGCCCTTGCTGCGGCCACCCTCCATCATCACCTATAGAGAGGTACATTAGATACAGTGGTTTTTAAAGTGGTATCTGAACCTGAATGACAGCGGGTGTAGACACCACATTACTGTAGACACTCTGCTATGCAGAGCAGGCAATAAGCTTAACACCACATTACTGTAGACACAGTTCTCTCTCTTCCCAGACAACTGATATAGTGGAGCTTATTTTCACACTGTGCTAATACAGTTGTAAGTTAACAATGCAATTCTACATTTGTAATCCCCAAGTTTCTCCTGACATCTCCAGGTAATGTTCAATCAGAGGGTGATGTTGACTCAGGAAGGTTACCTTGGCACTGGTGATGGTACCGAAGGGAGAGAACTCCTTCCTTAGACGCTCATCGTCAAGGCCATCGTCCAGATTCTTGACGTACAGGTTGACCCCCTGGTAGCGGGTCATGCGGTCCTGTTTCATCTGTTCAAACTTGCGTTTCAACTCCGTCTGGCGCTCTCCTTTCTTCTGGGCGCGGCCCACGTACACCTGGCGGCCGTTAAAATCCTTCCCATTCATCTCATCTACAGCCTGAGGAGAGAATATACGGATCCAGGTTGAGGTCAAAAACCCTGTTCTCCAGGACACTCAGCCCTTTTGAACATCCAGACAGTGATGATAAGGAAACGTATGGCCCAACTCACCCTCTGAGCATCCTCATGCCTCTCAAAGCTGACGAAGCCGAACCCTCTGGACTTCCCGCTGTCGTCCGTCATCACCCTGATGCTCAGGGCCGGTCCTGGAACAATAGAGTCCAACACAAAACGGCATCAAATTCTAATTCTATGGAACCAACATTTACTACAAGAGGAACAATCAACACATCTGGGCTGGACTCATTAATTACATTTGACAAAACATTTCTTATTGGACATAATGAGGTAGGCCCCTCCCCGCTTCATCCTGGTAGCGTCCTAGTGAATACATCCCTGGGGGTAACACACAACACGTGGTAGACACTTACCATATTTCCCAAACAGCTCCCTCAGCTTCTCATCATCCATATCTTCTCCAAAGTTCTTGATGTACACATTGGTGAACTCTCTGGCTCTGGCTCCAAGCTCAGCCTCGCGCTCTTTGCGGGATTTGAAGCGTCCGACGAACCTGTTGTATGTTAACAAAATAATATTGTTAGTTGAATAGTGTGTAGAAAGGTGACCGATCTGTAGAGAGGGGAAAAACAGAGTGGCTGGGGGAGAAACATGAGCTTGGTCATGTTTGTTACATCTACATAACTGTAGGTCTACATTAACCACCATTTAGACTAAACCCCAGGGAAGAGTATTGATTTTGACAAGGCAGTGAGTAGAGAAGCACAAGGATACAGAGCAACCGTTCTATATTAGTTGACTTGAGAAAAACCTGAGTTAGTAAGATTAAAGTTAGAACTCACACAAAAACAAATTCTGCTATTATTTAACCATTCTTGAACCAGGAGTTAAATGAAAACCAGTTCCCATTTACAACTCTGTTACATTTCTGTACGTTTGAGTTATTGCTGCACTAACGTTGGACCCATCTATTATTTACTATGTCCAAGTTCATAAAGGTGGACTGATCACACTTACACTTTTCTGTCATTGAGCAACATGCCGTTCATTTTCTCAATGGCTCTTTCAGCAGCCTCCTGGGTCTCAAAGTGCACAAAGCCATAGCCCTTTGAGCCATTCTCATCACAAACCACCTTGGAGAAAGGACATCAAAGAGCACAGGCAATGGTTTTTAAAACATCATGCATATCAAACAGACTCAATTCAACACAGACTTCAACCAACACTACTGCATTGTTTTGGCATGCTGAACAACATAGCATATGGCAGCCACACAGCCAGAACCTCTCTCAGCCTACCTTGCAGGAGAGGATGTTGCCGAAGGCTGAGAAGGTGTCATAGAGGGCCTTGTTGTCAATGGACTTGTCCAAGTTCTTGATGAAGATGTTGCCCACCCCACTCTTCCTCAGGGAAGGGTCGCGCTGAGACCACATGATGCGCAGAGGTCTCCCCTTGATGACGTCGAAGTTCATGGTGTCCAGGGCACGCTCAGCTAGGAACATATCGGGAGCCATACCATTAGAATGCTGTTGAAGGAAACTGCTCCATTGTATGTGGGGGAAGAATACCGTATTGTAGCAGTGATGCTGCTGATACTCCAATTAATCATTGAACCTAACGCTACAGAAAATTAGGACACTCAAAGACTAGTTGGCCTACATAGTTTGCTGAACTGAAACCAAGTCCAACTGGATGCGCGTCATACTATACTAGACCTAATGTTATTCATCCCACGGGTTGCCATTTTTGGTGCAACGTGAACGTGCGAGCCACGTCATGTTATATTTTCATTGGTACATCCGTAAAAAACATAAAATACGATTATTATTTCTTTAAATCATCAATTCTTACCATCGGCTGGCTGTTGGAAGTTAACGTAGGCATATCCGAGGGATCGACGAGTGATCATGTCCCTGCAGACTCGAATGGAGAGGATAGGCCCGGCGGGGCTGAACTTCTCGTACAGCATGGCCTCGGTGATATCCTGGTGCAGGTCGCCGACGTAGAGTGAGGCCATCGGGTAACTGGGCGCGCTCGGATTCATGTCTGCTGGCGCGTATTGTCAGACGACGTTTAAAAAAATAAAAATACGTTGGGGAAAAAACGTTACGTTGTCAGGTTAACGTCTGCAAAATGGTCTCTGGTGACGCCGAAGATTCGTTATTTGCTAAAAAATGTTTAACGTTACCTCGCAATCAGGCCTAAAAAGCAATGCGGGCCGGCTAACGTTACCTTCTGGGAAAATAATTTCGGACTAAAGTTGCTAGTAGTTACAATATTCTTAAACTACGACTAGTTAACGTTACAATAACAACAGATGCGATATCGACAATTCCGATAAACTGCTAGCTATATCTAAAAAGTCAATTTTTTCCCGCAGCAGTTAGCTAGCTATCAATATGAAATCACCCACGCCTTCAACGATAATGTTATCAAGGGAGCAAAATGGCCTTCTTCGAATTCTCGTCCTATTTTCGACGGGTTACTTGTTAGTCCTGCTTCACCGAGTTTTTTTTCTTACAAAAATATTCTTCCCCTGTGTTTATTTTTTTAGTTTTTTGTTTTTTGATAATAAAATGTGTGCCGAGGCTAGCTCCGGAACACACTCTAGCGTCGCTACGCAGAAGGGAATGAGTGCGCGGTCATGTGGTGTGGAACCCCCCTAAACACACATCTCGCTGCTCCTCTCGCGTCATCTCATCCTATCTACACGAGATCTTATAAATCAATACCTCTATGATCAATACACTATAGTTTTTTTCTTTCTTCAATTCTACCAAAAAACTATTCCTTGAAAAATTCATTATTTTACCGCTATTGCTGCTCTCAAATTTCTGGTATCAGCAAATGTAACACAGCCATTGGTATTTGAGGTTGTACAGCTCATGCAGGGTTTTTTACCTATCTATAACAGGGGGAAGTAACGGGAAAAAACTGCATACACAGTTTCAAGACAGAAACGTAGTTATCACAAATGGTAACTGATGAGTAGGGTGGCTGGTGGATGCCCACATTTTCTTCCGAAAAGAATGAAGATAAATCATAGAAAACGCATGCACATGTTTTGCATGTGGGCTTTGGATTGAACTGAGTGACAACCCGCCAATGTGCCTGGTAAGAATAGACATTCTACCAGCCAATGCCAAACTCTACCAGCTGGTGGCTGGTGTTAATTTCATTCCCTGCTGATGAGGGAGCCAGTCTGGTAAATCAGCAGATGCTGTCATTTTGAGTCATATCCCTTGAATGACAACCATTTTGTGTGATGCAGTATGCATGCAATAGCTGTTTTAGCAAACATTTTTTTTTTGAAGTAACTCAAGATAAGACCAAAGCTTGTCGTTTAAAATGGGAGCAAATGAATCATAGTTAGGACAGAACAAGCAAGGAGATGGGCAGAGCCAAGCACGAGCTAGTGAGATTCTATTGGCGTGTTCCAGCATTTATTTGCATATTTCCGTTACGGAACGCCTACTCTGTGAAGTGAACGTGTACAAGAACTCATTTCAAGTCTAAAAAACGCAGTCCACCCTGTTTGTTATTGATTCTAGTTTTGGAAACAGAAAACTGTATGGAGATCAAATGTTTCATTGATGATAAAATTGGCAGAATGTCGGCCAAAATCCATTTCGTTCCATCTTCTCCCACTGCCGGTCACTGAGCTTCCTCTCGTCACCATATTTGGTAGTGAGTGGAAACGCCAACCAGATACTTCACATTTATACATCTGGTGAAGTATCATCTGGCTCATTGTTCTATCTGTGGTTTTAGTTTTCATGTTTTTTCCCCACAGTAGAGAAGGTTCTGTTCAAGGACACATTCAGCCTGCTCCTTCCTCTCTCAGCCACCAGGGGGAGCAGTCAGTAGGATAAAATAATAGAATACAGTAACCATACCTGTCTGAGCCCAAACCTGGGGTCTGCTTCAGTGTATTTCTATTGTTTTACCCCAGTGGGAGGTGTGGCTGGGTTCAGGATCTATAGATATGTTAATAAAAACCCAGAGTTTCTCACGTCTCCAGTCTCCCCAACACATCTGCCACGCTGATCCTCAACACGGGGGCCCCTCAGGGGTGCGTGCTCAGCCCCCTCCTGTACTCCCTGTTCACCCATGACTGCATGGCCAGGCACGACTCCAACACCATCATTAAGTTTGCCGACGACACAACAGTGGTAGGCCTGATCACCGACAACGATGAGACAGCCTATAGGGAGGAGGTCAGAGACCTGGCCGTGTGGTGCCAGGATAACAGCCTCTCCCTCAACGTGACCAAGACAAAGGAGATGATTGTGGACTACAGGGAAAAAAAGAGGACTGAGCACGCCCCCATTCTTATCGACGGGGCTGTAGTGGAACAGGTTGAGAGCTTCAAGTTCCTTGGTGTCCACATCACCAACAAACTATCATGGTCTAAACACACCAAGACAGTCGTGAAGAGGGCATGACAAAGCCTATTCCCCCTCAGGAGACTGAAAAGATTTGGCATGGGTCCTCAGATCCTCAAAAAATTCTACAGCTGCACCATCGAGAGCATCCTGACTGGTTGCATCACCGCCTGGTATGGCAACTGCTTGGCCTCCGACCGCAAGGCACTACAGAGGGTAGTGCGTACGGCCCAGTACATCACTGGGGCCAAGCTTCCCGCCATCCAGAACCTCTATACCAGGCGGTGTCAGAGGAAGGCCCTCAAAATTGTCAAAGACTCCAGCCACCCTAGTCATAGACTGTTCTCTCTGCTACCGCACGGCAAGCAGTACCGGAGCGCCAAGTCTAGGTCCAAAATACTTCTCAACAGCTTCTACCCCCAAGCCATAAGACTCCTGAACAGCTAATCATGGCTACCCGGACTATTTGCACTGCCCCCCCACCTCACCCCCACCCCCTTCTTTTTACGCTGCTGCTACTCTTAATTATTTATGCATAGTCACTTTAACTCTACCCACATGTACATATTACTTCAACTACCTCAACTAGCCGGTGCCCCCGCACATTGACTCTGCACCGGTACCCCCCTGTATATATAGCCTCCCTACTGTTATTTTATTTTACTTCTGCTCGTTTTTTCTCAACACTTTTTTGTTGTTGTTTTATTTTACTTTTTTATAAAAAAATAAATGCATTGTTGGTTAAGGGCTGTAAGTAAGCATTTCACGGTAATGTCTACACCTGTTGTATTCGGTGCATGTGGCAAATAAAATTTGATTTGATTTGATCCAGTCTCACTGATAAGGAGTGATGACGTCAACAATAGTCTGTCTCACTCTCAGTTGTCACTCTCGGTGTGCCTGAGCGGAATGCAACAAGGTTGCTAAGGTCCTGGTTGTGTATGTCATGCATTCCACCTAGGACCAATGAGAGGGCTCTAATGAGACATTGAGGAGCCCATGAGAGGGTTCTAATGAGACACTGACTGTAACGACAGCATATCACTCTAGACCCCTAGCCCCTACACCCTTCCCCCTGGGCACTCCTAGACCTGAAATATGGTAAATCGGATTCCAATTCTGGTGTATCTTTTCTCTATATTACTAGGCAAGTGTCATTGTGTTGAGGTTGTACGTTCCCCAGCAAGAAAAGCAAAAATTGTCACTCAAACAGAAAGGGGAACTAACAAAGAGTCACTGACAACAACCGAAACAGGTGGGGTTTTAGGAGGGGATCTGAAAGACACTCATGGGGGTCTCCACTGAAAGTTGACTAGCAACAACAACTGGGACCTAAAAGACCCACCAAGAGTGGCCACAGAACTCATCACAGTGCCTAAAGTGCTTGGCAGAGGGTCCACCAGAAACCCAGCGTGTGGTCAGTCTGGGGGAAGCCCTGGCTGTGATGAAGGATCTCCTACCTTGACATTTTTCAGAACCATTTTTTCCCAGTGTTAATGTTTCTGAAAGTTAAGCACACAATAGTCTACAGTTTTTTTCACTGAGTTTAGAAAAAAAATGACATACGTCGTTCAGTTGTGGCTTGTTAGCTCTGACAAAGACTTACTCATGTACGTGTGCATCTCAAATAGTCTTTCACTCTCAGCTTTGTTTGACAGTACAGTCTGTCACCACTATAGGCCATATCAAGATGCATTGTCACAGCATTGATATCACTGGTAGATATGTGGAGAATGGTACATTGTCACAGCATTGATATCACTGGTAGATATGTGGAGAATGGTACATTGTCACAGCATTGATATCACTGGTAGATATGTGGAGAATGGTACATTGTCACAGCATTGATATCACTGGTAGATATGTGTAGAATGGGGCATTGTCACAGCATTGATATCATTGGTAGATATGTGGAGAATGGTACATTGTCACAGCATTGATATCACTGGTAGATATGTGTAGAATGGGGCATTGTCACAGCATTGATATCACTAGTAGATATGTGGAGAATGGTACATTGTCACAGCATTGATATCACTGGTAGATATGTGTAGAATGGGGCATTGTCACAGCATTGATATCACTGGTAGATATGTGTAGAATGGAGCATTGTCACAGCATTGATATCACTGGTAGATATGTGTAGAATGGGGCATTGTCACAGCATTGATATCACTGGTAGATATGTGTAGAATGGGGAATTGTCACAGCATTGATATCATTGGTAGATATGTGTAGAATGGGGCATTGTCACAGCATTGATATCACTGGTAGATATGTGTAGAATGGGGCATTGTCACAGCATTGATATCACTGGTAGATATGTGTAGAATGGGGCATTGTCACAGCATTGATATCACTGGTAGATATGTGTAGAATGGTACATTGTCACAGCATTGATATCACTGGTAGATATGTGTAGAATGGGGCATTGTCACAGCATTGATATCACTGGTAGATATGTGTAGAATGGGGCATTGTCACAGCATTGATATCACTGGTAGATATGTGTAGAATGGGGCATTGTCACAGCATTGATATCACTGGTAGATATGTGTAGAATGGGGCATTGTCACAGCATTGATATCACTGGTAGATATGTGTAGAATGGGGCATTGTCATTGTCTGCTAATACATATGTCATAAGTGTTTCCAACAGGTTTAGAGATAGACCTCTCATATTTGGCAAGTAACTTTTTCTCCAGATCTATAGTGTTTTTTTGTTGTGTTGATTTATATCTAAGGGAAGGTCATCCAATTCTGGTGTTATATTTGACATGTAGCTTGTAAACTGCTCTGTGTTCATATTTCTTTTTAGGAAACAGGAGGATGTGTTGCACTTTAGGTTGATAGTATAGTGACCAGAGCACAGCAGGTTAAACCTCCCGAGTGGCGCAGTGGTCTAAGGCACTGCATCGCAGTGCTAGCTGTGCCACTAGAGATCCTGGTTCGAATCCAGGCTCTGTCGTAGCCGGCCGCGAACGGGAGACCCATGGGGCGGTGCACAAGTTGTCCAGGGTAGGGGAGGGAATGGCCGGCAGGGATGTAGCTCAGTTGGTAGAGCATGGCGTTTGTAACGCCAGGGTTGTGGGTTTGATTCCCACAGGGGGCCAGTATAAAAAAAATAATGTATGCACTCACTAACTGTAAGTCGCTCTGGATAAGAGCGTCTGCTAAATGACTAAAAATGTAAACGTTTCAGACATGTGGCTGTGGGTTTAATGACTTAACACAGTAATGCCCCTCAAACTGCTCCATTTGGATTCTGCAGCGTTTCCCAAACTCTGTCCTCGGGACCACAAGGGGTACATGTTTTGTTTTTTGCCCTAACACTACACGTGTCAAATTATAAAAGCTTGATGATTAATAGAATCTGCTGTGTAGTGCTAGGGCAAACACCAAAACGTACACCCCTTGTGGTCCCGAGGACAGAGTTTGGGAAACCCTGGATTATAGGCACATTTTGTGTGAATTCAAGGCCTTTGGATCTCACGCCTAAACCTCCTGCACCCTGCCCCTGCTCATTTGGGCTGCTCAGTTATTGAAGGTAGATTACTGCCCTCTGCTGGATCATAAAAAATACTGCTGCTGTAATTCATTTCATTACCACTCATACATTTGTACTGTTGATCACAACCATCAAAGCAACATTCGCAAATGCAAATTAAGGCCATTTAATTAATTTGGGGCATTTGCTCAGTACTTGAAGGGTGTCATTTCCAATGCTATCGAGTTGCCAACACTGATTGGAAGGTGAGTGTTGAGCCAATATCCTCTCTGTATCTATCTGCAGATCCAGAGACGTCAGGCAGTAGCTCCTATCATGGTCAAATTAATTGTGGTAGAAAATTGCCATGACATTCTGATTCATAATCTAGCTTTATTGTGACCATGGAACCTTTGGGCCAGCACAGTGCCCACCAAAACTCTAATGACAAACACCATACGAGAGCTTTTAAATACCTAAGCCCTACTTTCAGCATTGTACACTTTAGTAATGACTATATCCAATGGGAGCAGCCAGAACATTCTGGATACGGAAGTTGAAAATAGCTCTATAAATATGACCGTTTCCAGACCAGGGGCACAAATAAGTGAGATGTACTAAAAACAAACACTAGATACAGTGGCTTGCGAAAGTATTCACCACCCTTGGCATTTTTCCTATTTTGTTGCCTTACAACCTGGAATTAAAATTGATTTATAATAATATGCCATTTTAGTAGATGCTTTTATCCAAAGCGACTTACAGTTATGCGTGCATACATTTTTTTTGTGTATGGGTGGTCCCGGGGATCGAACCCACTACCTTGGCGTTACAAGCGCCGTGCTCTACCAGCTGAGCTACAGAGGACCACACCAGTTTTTGGGGGGTTTGTATCATTTGATTTACACAACATGCCTACCACTTTGAAGATGCAAAATATTTTGTAAAACAAACAAGAAATAAGACAAAAAAAACAGAAAACTTGAGTGCATAACTATTCACCCCCCCAAAGTCAATACTTTGTAGAGCCACCTTTTGCAGCAATTACAGCTGCAAGTCTCTTGGGGTATGTCTCTATAAGCTTGGCACATCTAGCCACTGGGATTTTTGCCCATTCTTCAAGGAAAAACTGCTCCAGCTCCTTCAAGTTGGATGGGTTCCGCTGGTGTACAGCAATCTTTAAGTCATACCACAGATTCTCAATTGGATTGAGGTCTGGGCTTTGACTAGGCCATTCCAAGACATTTAAATGTTTCCCCTTAAACCACTCGAGTGTTGCTTTAGCAGTATGCTTAAGGTCATTGTCCTGCTGGAAGGTGAACCTCCGTCCCAGTCTCAAATCTCTGGAAGACTGAAACAGGTTTCCCTCAAGAATTTCCCTGTATTTAGCGCCATCCATCATTCCTTCAATTCTGACCAGTTTCCCAGTCCCACAGCATGATGCTGCCACCACCATGCTTCACTGTGGGGATGGTGTTCTCGAGGTGATGAGAGGTGTTGGGTTTGCGCCAGACATAGCATTTTCCTTGATGGCCAAAAAGTTCAATTTTAGTCTCATCTGACCAGAGTACCTTCTTCCATATGTTTGGGGAGTCTCCCACATGCCTTTTGGCGAACACCAAATGTGTTTCCTTATTTTTTTTCTTTAAGCAATGGCTTTTTTCTGGACACTCTTCCGTAAAGCCCAGCTCTGTGGAGTGTACGGCTTAAAGTGGTCCTATGGACAGACACTCCAATCTCTGCTGTGGAGCTTTGCAGCTTCTTCAGGGTTATCTTTGGTCTCTTTGTTGCCTCTCTGATTAATGCCCTCCTTGCCTGGTCCGTGAGTTTTGGTGGGCGGCCCTCTCTTGGCAGGTTTGTTGTGGTGCCATATTCTTTCAATTTTTTAATAATGGATTTAATGGTGCTCCGTGGGATGTTCAAAGTTTTGGATATTTTTTTATAACCAACCCTGATCTGTACTTCTCCACAACTTTGTCCCTGACCTGTTTGGAGAGCTCCTTGGTCTCCATGGTGCCGCTTGCTTGGTGGTGCCCCTTGCTTAGTTGTGTTGCAGACTCTGGGGCCTTTCAGAACAGGTGTATATATACTGAGATCATGTGACAGATCATGCAACACTTAGATTGCACACAGGTGGACTTTATCTAACTAATTATGTGACTTCTGAAGGTAATTGGTTGCACCAGATCTTATTTAGGGGCTTCATAGCAAAGGGGGTGAATACATATGCACGCACCACTTTCGTTATTTATTTCTTAGAATTTTTTGAAACAAGTTATTTTTTCATTTCACTTCACCAATTTGGACTATTTTGTGTATGTCCATTACATGAAATCCAAATAAAAATCCATTTAAATTACAGGTTGTAATGCAACAAAATAGGAAAAAGGCCAAGGGGGATGAATAATTTTGCAAGGCACTGTAGCATAGGGTAATACTGAACGCATTATTAAGAAACGCTATCTTACCTCTGATGTTGCTACAGATTTAAGAGTGTATGAACAATACTCCATCACCTATTCTGCCTTCCTCTTGTGATGATTTAGTTGATCACTTTAATAGCAAATTAAGGGCAACCATTGATGCCATAGCTCCAGTAAAGCTGAAAAAGGCCACATCCAAATGGAGAGCCCCTTGGATAAGTGAAGAAACGAATCAATTAAAGAGACATTGCAGAAAGGCAGAGCGGAAGTGTGGAAAGTCAAAGTTGCAGGTCCATTATAATATTCTGAGAGAGCAACTTGGCATATATAACAAGGCAGTTAGAAATGCCAGACGGGCTCATTTTTCTAACTTGATCACTAATAATGTGCTCTTCTCGACCATTGATGGCCTGATAAATCCTACCCCCGCAAACCTATGTGAACTTTCCTCCATATCTAAATGTGATGAGTTTGCGGCATATTTTTCTGAGATAAGATAGCAAACATTAGGCTGGGTATCAGTCAAGCAAGGCCTGGTGAGAAGTTTGATGATATGTGTCCTAGCCTACCATGCAAAGGCACTATGGATTTATTTTCCCTGGTTGACACAGACATGCTCAAGAAAGTGACATCACAAATTAAACCTTCTACCTGCTTTCTCGATCCTATCCCCACTACCTTCTTCAAAACAGTTTTTAATTGCATATCTGAAGAAGTGCAAGCTATTGTTAACTCTTGGAGAGGTGGGTTGGCCTCTCCGGTCCAGTTCTACATTGGTTTAGGACCTATTTAACCGGTCAAGAGTTTTTCTGTCACCCTTTTGTCATCCTTGGTGAACATAACTCCTAAGAGAAAAGAGAAAATAGACATCACATGTGGCGTTCCACAAGGTTCCATTTTGGGTCCGGTATTGTTCAGTTTATATATGTTACCCCTTGGCAGCGTTATCAGAAAGCACAACATTGATTTTCACTGCTACGCAGATGATACACAACTTTACATTTCTGTGTCACCAGAGGATTTTAGCTCCACAGATAAATTATTAGACTGTACGTGATTTAAATACTTGGATGGCTCACAACTTCCTCCAGCTAAATCAAGACAAGACTGAGGTACATATTATTGGAGCCAAAGTACAGAGAGAGAATCTGGCCACACATTTTAATTCACGGTCAATAAAGATAAAACACCAGGTAAAAAACCCAGGTGACCAAAATAGGAATGTGACCAAAATAGTTTTTTACCACCTGAGGAACATTGCCAAGGTGCGGACGTTTCTATCTCAGGCTGATACAGAGAGACTCATCCATGCTTTTATTACAAACAGGCTTGACTAATGTAATGCTCTCCTGTCTGGTCTACCCAAGAAAGCCATTGGTCAACTGCAAAACATACAGAATGCTGCAGCACGGGTACTGACCAAGACCAGACGGAGAGCACACATTACACCGGTTTTAATGTCTCTGCACTGGCTGCCTGTGAGTTTTAGAATTCATTTTAAGATTATTCTATTGGTTTTAGGGCTGTCCCCGACTCAAAAAAATCTTAGTTGACCGAAAGTCTTCTGTTCTTTTGACCAATCGATTGCTTAAAATGTTTAAACGTGTATTTTGCCATATATAGACACACCCAATGTGTTTTAATAAAATCAACTGAACTTGTCTGACACTTTAAGTTTACGGTTTGATGCCTCAAGAGGGCGCCAGAGATCTAGATAACCAGCAGAAAAAAAACGTAACCTGACCCAACTATTCTCTTCTCGCTCATTCTGGCTTTCGCAGATTCTGCCGTTACTCTCCTGAAGTTGCCGGTAATAGGCTACACAAGGAGTCAGGAAACCTTTCTCATGTGGAATGACAATTTATCTTACAATTTCTACCGACCTGCGTGCCAGTGATGGTTTTCACATGCACATTTTCGTGAAAGAGTTTCATTTAATTTATAATGAAATCATCATATCTCAAAATCATTGTCATATGGTTAATCAATATTCTATCCAAATCTAAATGAAAAATGATACAAACCTAAAAATGTGCTTCTATTGCCATTGCCAACTATGAAAAAATAGCCTACATAAAGCCAACAAATAAAAACATTGCAGCCTGCAGGTAGAAAATATCCTGATAATAATGAATATTCTATAAATCACATTGGCTACACATGGCCTGTCTGCAAGGAACTTGAAACATTGTATCAACTATTAACTTGGGTCTGGAAGCTTGAGCTAGCGAATTTACAACATTGTATAAAATATTCTATGCCCTTAAGAGTTTCCCACGCCAGTGAGCTCGGGATAGACACAGCTTTTGCCTATTTAAGGGATAAGAAGCAGTGTATAACTTGGGATGGAGCTCACCGGAGCTGAGTACCGGCACCTCAGATTTCTACTGCTTGAGCTCCTGTTCCTCTTATAGAATATTAGCTCAAAAGTATTGTGGCGCTCCTGCACCTAAATATAAACAGTTTCAGCACCCAGAATGAGTACCGGAACCTATTTCAGTCCAAGTCAGGCACTGATAAGAAGCCTATCATGTCAATGCAGAGCTATACAGAGCCCTCCGCATTGTTACAATATTTGGGAGGCCCATGGCTATGCAGTACAGAGCTCGGTTTGGCCTCTGCATGCCTCTGGAGGCTTAGAAATTGCGTCACGCCCTCGATATGAGCCTCCAACCCCATTTTCGAATCAAGCATAAATTGTCTTTTAGTCTAGGCCTCCACAATGGATTAGTTCACTGAGATGGGCGCAAATATATATATATATACAGTGAGGGAAAAAAGTATTTGATCCCCTGCTGATTTTGTATGTTTGCCCACTGACAAAGTCATGTTCAGTCTATAATTTTAATGGTAGGTTTATTTGAACAGTGAGAGACAGAATAACAACAAAAACATCCATAAAAACGCATGTCAAAAATGTTATAAATTGATTTGCATTTTAATGAGGGAAATAAGTATTTGACCCCTCTCAATAAGAAAGATTTCTGGCTCCCAGGTGTCTTTTATACAGGTAATGAGCTGAAATTAGGAGCACACTCTTAAAGGGAGTGCTCCTAATCTCAGCTTGTTACCTGTATAAAAGACACCTGTCCAGGGTAATTTTCTTGCAAAGTAATGAATTCATACTACAGAATATTAGGCTGATACACAGCCAATACAGTAGGTGGCGGCGTGCAGCTATATCCGGACCGCCATAATACCAAAGAAGAAGACGTAGATGTGTCAACTGAGATGTGTCTTCCACATTTATCAAACCAAATAAAATAAAATTTTATTGGCCACATGCGCCGAAAACAACAGGTGCAGACATTACAGTGAAATGCTTACTTACAGCCCTTAACCAACAGTGCATTTATTTTAAATAAAAAAGTAAAATAAAACAACAAAAAAGTGTTGAGAAAAAAAGAGCAAAGTAAAATAAAATAACAGTAGGGAGGCTATATATACAGGGGGGTACCGGTGCAGAATCAATGTGCGGGGGCACCGGCTAGTTGAGGTAGTTGAAGTAATATGTACATGTGGGTAGAGTTAAAGTGACTATACATAAATAATTAACAGAGTAGCAGCAGCGTAAAAAGTGGGGGTGAGGGGTCGGTGCAAATAGTCCGGTTAGCCATGATTAGCTGTTCAGGAGTCTTATGGCTTGGGGGTAGAAGCTGTTGAGAAGTATTTTGGACCTAGACTTGGCACTCCGGTACCGCTTGCCGTGCGGTAGCAGAGAGAACAGTCTATGACTAGGGTGGCTGGAGTCTTTGACAATTTTGAGGGCCTTCCTCTGACACCGCCTGGTATAGAGGTCCTGGATGGTAGGAAGCTTGGCCCCAGTGATGTACTGGGCCGTACGCACTACCCTCTGTAGTGCCTTGCGGTCGGAGGCCAAGCAGTTGCCATACCAGGCGGTGATGCAACCAGTCAGGATGCTCTCGATGGTGCAGCTGTAGAATTTTTTGAGGATCTGAGGACCCATGCCAAATCTTTTCAGTCTCCTGAGGGGGAATAGGCTTTGTCATGCCCTCTTCACGACTGTCTTGGTGTGTTTGGACCATGATAGTTCGTTGGTGATGTGGACACAAAGGAACTTGAAGCTCTCAACCTGTTCCACTATAGCCCCGTTGATAAGAATGGGGGCGTGCTCAGTCCTCTTTTTTTCCCTGTAGTCCACAATCATCTCCTTTGTCTTGGTCACGTTGAGGGAGAGGCTGTTATCCTGGCACCACACGGCCAGGTCTCTGACCTCCTCCCTATAGGCTGTCTCATCGTTGTCGGTGATCAGGCCTACCACTGTTGTGTCGTCGGCAAACTTAATGATGGTGTTGGAGTCGTGCCTGGCCATGCAGTCATGGGTGAACAGGGAGTACAGAAGGGGACTGAGCACGCACCCCTGAGGGGCCCCCGTGTTGAGGATCAGTGTGGCAGATGTGTTGTTACCTACCCTTACCACCTGGGGGCGGCCCGTCAGGAAGTCCAGGATCCAGTTGCAGAGGGAGGTGTTTAGTCCCAGGATCCTTAGCTTAGTGATGAGCTATGAGGGCACTATGGTGTTGATTGCTGAGCTGTAGTCAATGAATAGCATTCTCACGTAGGTGTTCCTCTTGTCCAGGTGGGAAAGGGCAGTGTGGAGTGCAATAGAGATTGCATCATCTGTGGATCTGTTGGGGCGGTATGCAAATTGGAGTGGGTCTAGGGTTTCTGGGATAATGGTGTTGATGTGAGCCATGACCAGCCTTTCAAAGCACTTCATGGCTACAGACGTGAGTGCTACGGGTCGGTAGTCATTTAGGCACGTTATCTTAGTGTCCTTGGGCACGGGGACTATGGTGGTCTACTTGAAACATGTTGGTATTACAGACTCAGTCAGGGACATGTTGAAAATGTCAGTGAAGACACTTGCCAGTTGGTCAGCACATGCTCGGAGTACACGTCCTGGTAATCCGTCTGGCCCTGCGGCCTTGTGAATGTTGACCTGCTTAAACGTCTACGGAGAGCGTGATCACATAGTCATCCGGAACAGCTGGTGCTCTCATGCATGCTTCAGTGTTGCTTGCCTCGAAGCGAGCATAGAAGTGGTTTAGCTCGTCTGGAAGTCTTGTGTCACTGGGCAGCTCGCGGCTATGCTTCCCTACTCCCTTTGTAGTCTGTAATAGTTTTCAAGCCCTGCCACATCCGACGAGCGTCAGAGCCGGTGTAGTACGATTCAATCTTAGTCCTGTATTGACTCTTTGCCTGTTTGATGGTTCGTCGGAGGGCATAGCGGGATTTCTTATAAGCGTCCGGGTTAGAGTCCCGCTCCTTGAAAGCGGCAGCTCTACCCTTTAGCTCAGTGCGGATGTTGCCTGATATCCATGGCTTCTGGTTGGGGTATGTACGTACAGTCACTGTGGGGACGACATCATCGATGCACTTATTGATGAAGCCAGTGACTGATGTGGTGTACTCCTCAATGCTATCTGAAGAATCCCGGAACATGTTCCAGTCTGTGCTAGCAAAACAGTCCTGTAGCTTAGCATCTGCGTCATATGACCACTTTTTTATTAACCGAGTCACTGGTGCTTCCAGCTTTAGTTTTTGCTTATAAGTAGGAATCAGGGGGATAGAGTTATGGTCAGATTTGCTAAATGGAGGGCGGGGGAGAGCTTTGAATGCGTCTCTGTGTGTGGAGTAAAGGTGGTCTAGAGTTGTTTTCCCTCTGGTTGCACATTTAACATGCTGGTAGAAATGAGGTAGAACGGATTTAAGTTTCCCTGCATTAAAGTCCCTGGCCACTAGGAGCGCTGCCTCTGGATGAGCGTTTTCTTGTTCACTTATGGCCTTATACAGCTCATTCAGTGCAATCTTAATGCCAGCATTGGTTTGTGGTGGTAAATAGACAGCTATTAAAAATATAGATGAAAACTCTAAATAGTGTGGTCTACAGCTTATCATAAGATACTCTACCTCAGGCGAGCAAAACCTTGAGACTTCCATGAGTGTCTATCAGAACCCCTCCTAAAACCCCACCTGTTTTGGTTGTTGTCAGTGACTCTTTGTTAGTTCCCCTTTCTGTTTGAGTGACAATTTTTGCTTTTCTTGCTGGGGAACGTACAACCTCAACACAATGACACTTGCCTAGTAATATAGAGAAAAGATACACCAGAATTGGAATCCGATTTACCATATTTCAGGTCTAGGAGTGCCCAGGGGGAAGGGTGTAGGGGCTAGGGGTCCAGAGTGATATATGCTGTCGTTACTCGTGACCTCCGAGTGGCACTGGTTCAAATCCAGGCCAGGGTGGCGCACAATTGGCCCAGCGTCGTCCAGGGTAGGGGAGGGGAATGGCCGGCAGGGATGTAGCTCAGTTGGTAGAGCATGGCGTTTGCAACACCAGGGTTGTGGGTTCGATTCCCACGGGGTGCCAGTATGAAAAATAAAATAATGTATGCACTCACTAACTGTAAGTCGCTCTGGATAAGAGCGTCTGCTGAATGACTCAAATGTATTTGATTTTGTGCACCAGCTGTTGTTTACAAATATACACAGACCGCCACCCCTTGTCTTACCGGAGTCAGCCGTTCTATCCTGCCAATGTAGCGTATAGCCTGCTAGCTGTATGTTGTCCATGTCGTCGTTCAGCCACGACTTGGTGAAACATAAGATATTACAGTTTTTAATGTCCTGTTGGTAGGATAACCGTAATATTGGGTCATCCAATTTATTCTCAAATGATTGAA
This sequence comes from Coregonus clupeaformis, assembly GCF_020615455.1. NCBI lineage: Eukaryota > Metazoa > Chordata > Actinopteri > Salmoniformes > Salmonidae > Coregonus > Coregonus clupeaformis. The sequence goes on from NC_059208.1 coordinate 15,609,256, forward strand.
GATTGGCTAATAGGAAAAATCTTTGTCCATTACGAGGTGAGTAATCGTTGTCCTGATATCCAGAAGCCCTTTTTGGTTCTAAGAGACGATGGCAGAAACATTATGTACAAAATAAATTACAAATAACGCGGAAAAACACACATAATAGTACAATTGGTTAGAGGGCTGTAAAACGGCAGCCATCTTCTCCGGCGCCATTCTAATCTTAACCCTCATTAGGCTGTTTGAGTGTGACAGGAAGATAAAAAAAATACTCATATGTAATGATGGGAAACCAAGGCTTTCTGAAGGCTTTGGCTCTTTCACCAAATTGTGCCTGGAAAATTGTTCATTACTCAGAGCATAATTATCTGTTCACAATGCACATTAGTGACATCTGCTGGTCAGCAATAAATAGCAGCGTGTGATTATCAGATAGACATTTTTTTCTTGCCTTTTTTAATCAGCGGTAAGTCGTTAGCTTTGTTAGCCTATAATCAGTTGAAATACATCTTACATCATGCTTCCCTTTTTTTGCATTCAAGTTTACTATTTTTACTATGGCATTATTTAGGATGCTTAAGACAGAAGCTTATACTATACTAAATAAAACAAATAATTTGAACAACAGTGCAGAAAGTGTGGTTTCACATAAAACAATTTTCTAAACAATGCGTCTTCAAAGGGATTCAACCTCATACCCTCACGTCCATAAATGTTCTATAGTTCCCTTCTCTACCTGCTAAGCTACCGGTCAGATAAAACCTTTTGTATAAAATTCTAACGATCCTTGTAACTACGATGTCCAGTAGAGGTCGGTGTTGGAACGCAGCTTGGAATCGAAGAAAGCACCGGAAGGAACGTTTTTTTCGGAGGAGAAGGAGAGATGGCGGAAATGGATCCTGAGTTCGAATCAAGCAGTGAGTCGAGCGAAGTTGGTGAAGATGAATGTCCTGAATGGACAACAGTAGTATCTAAAAATGGAACAAAAAGGACATTGTCTAAAATTGGAGTGGAGGATACGTGTATGAATGATAAATAATTTATTGTTGGGATGCGTTTGCTGAGTAAGGATGTGGGAGACCCCTTTGAGGTGTTGAAAATTGTGAAGTATGCGCTGGGAAAAGTGGAGTCTGTCAGACTGACCAGGAGTGGTCTTATTTTGATTAATTGTATTTCTGAAGAACAGAGGAAGATTGCAGTGGGCCTCAAAAGAATCCGGACAACAGAAGTATCGTGCTTTGAACTTCGGAGCAGAGCACCCGTCAAAGGGGTCATCTCAGGGGTGACGACGGATGTTCAGGTTGAATACCTGAAGAGAATTTCCTGGTGTGGTTGGTGCCCGGCGTCTGACCCGCTGGGTGAATGGAGAAAAATAGAAAAGTCTGTCGGTCCGGTTGTTTTTTGATAAAGAGCAAATACCTACTTGCATGTGAAGCTTGGTTATGTAAGATACACTGGAAGAGCTTTCGTTCCCAAACCACTGAAGAGTAAAAAATTGTAAAGGATTTGTCCATGTTTCAAGTGTGTGCAGACGGACAGAGTATGCTGAAGAACGGTGTGTAGAAGGACGACGGTGTTGCAATTGTGGTGGGGATCATGATCCCGAGGTCCTGGAGTGCCCTGTAAGGGTGAAGGAGATTGACATGGCAAAAGTTAGAGCGGTCAATTGAATCTCCTACGTGGAGGCGATTAAAAGAGTGGAGAAAACAAGTGATGCTAGTGAAGAGATGGTAGTGGATGCACTACAGCCTGTAGTAAATGTTTGCTGCCAGTCAAAAGATACCCCTTGTGTTAAAAAGGTGGATTTTGTGGCGTTCATTGCCACAGTTAGAAACCGTACAGCTCAAGTCTCAACTGAAAACTACCAAACTACTACACCCCCACCCCCCCCACCCCCCCAAAAAAAACTACCTTTCTGTTAAAAATAAAACAGGTCTGATCCCTACACAGGCTCAAGGGAAGCCTGGGATGGAGGGCCATCTTCTGGCGCCAGTACCCATCACAAGTATTCAGATGTAAAATCCTTAAGTCCCAAAAAACTTTTCTGCCGCAGCCACAATAATGTCCAGTTTCTTTTACTTAGTTTGTTCTGTTTTTTGGGGAATCCTGTTTCCCTCCCACACAGTAGGTGGTAGGATGCACACTAATTCTGTGAACGCCAATATACCGAAGAAGAAGAAGAAGAAGAAGAAGAAAGCACCTGAACCACGGAGAAATCAGTGGGATCTCGCATTTTGATCAAACAAAGCTTCGGACGTCTTGATGACGTACTTCTGATAAAGTAATACACGCATCGGCACACTGCTTCTAAGTTAACTGTTTAGCGATTTCGATGTACGCCTCGGAGCTCCGGTATCAAACGTAACATCACTACTCATGTTAGCTAAAATGCTGAGATTATTACGTTAACATGCCAATAAAACCAACTCAACAACAACTGAACAAAGCCCTACCTGGTTACTGGCTATAGTCATGCTAGCTAGTAGTAGCTAATGGAAGTAAATTAGTCCCTCAACCTGCAACAAGATGAAGACAAAGATTTTTACAACTACAGTTAAATCTTTTGTCTTGTCCATTCACCCTCTAAGGCTTAGAAATCCTTCTTTAACCTGTCTCCTCCCCTTCATCTACACCGATTGAAGTGGATTTAACAGTTGACATCAATAAGGGATCGTAGCTTTCACCTGGTCAGTCTATGTCATGGAAAGAGCAGGTGTTCTTAATGTTTAGTTCACTCAGTGTATGTATAATCTAGATCAGTCTATAGTCTAGATCATTCTAGAATCTAGATCAGTCTATAGCAGGGGTGTCAAACTCATTTTAGCTCAGGGGCCACATGGAGGAAAATCTATTCCCAAGTGGGCCGGACCGGAAAAATCATGGTATATATATAACTTAAAAACAACAACTTCAGATTGTTTTCTTTGTTTTAATACGATCAACATACAACATAAAGCTGGAGCCTGAGGACAGTGTGTCCAAAATAGTACAAGCACAACATCACTATTAATCATAAAACACGTCAAGTTTATTTGAAAATTCTAAAGAAAAAGAACACACAAACACACAATGCCTCAGTGATTAACAGAACTGTTTCACAGATCACAGAACTATATCAGGGTGTCATTTCTCAGGCAGAAATGTAGATAAAAAGAATGAAATCCTGTTCCCCAAACAAGTGCAAGAACCACAGAGTCAATAATAGGTTAAATATACAAATAAAATAAAAACAATTAAAAACAATAGCACATCAACATAAAAACATATAAACATAAATCTGAAAGCGTTGCTCAAACTCCCGTAACAGTCCCGTTATTTTATCTTTGAACCGCTTCATGTCTGCCACATGTTGGGTCGCGCACACATTTTTCAGACAGGGGAAGTGAGCTGCATCACCACCGGCAAGTTGCGTCTCCCACAATGACAGCTTCAACTTGAAAGAACGTATGCTGTCATAATACTGCGTGACAACTTTGTTGCGCCCTTGCAGCTGTTTGTTCAAGTTATTCAGGTGCTCTGTAACATCCACCATAAATGCAAGGTCCTGCATCCATTCTGCTGAATGAAATTCTAACACTGGTTTGCCCTTTTCTTCCATGAACTGTTCAATTTCTTCTCGTAAATCAAAGAAACGCCTCAGCACAGCACCTCGGCTTAACCATCTTACCTCAGTGTGGTATGGCAGGCCATAGATGTGGTCTTTCTCTCTGAGAAGGCTGTCAAACTGACGGTGATTCAGGCTTCTGGATCGAATGAAATTAACAGTTTGGATGACCACCTTCATGACGTTATCCATCTTTAATGACTTGCAACACAAAGCCTCCTGGTGCAAAATACAGTGAAAAGTCAAAAAATCACATCCTCCATTTGCAGATTGCACTTTCTCTCTGAACTTTGTCACAACGCCTGCTTTTTTCCCGATCATTGAGGGCGCACCATCTGTAGCCAGGCTGTCAGCGCGGGACCAGTCCACTCCGACCCTGTCCAGCGCGCCGACGAGTGCGGTAAAAATATCAGCTGCTGTCGTTGTATCTGTCATCGGCACCAACTCCACAAACTCCTCGGTGACGGTCAATGTGTCATCAACTCCGCGGATGAAAATGGCCAGTTGTGCAACATCTGTAATGTCCGTGCTTTCATCAATTGCAACCGAAAACGCAATAAATGACTTTACTTTTTGCTTCAACTGGCTGTCCAAATCCACTGAAAGATCGGAAATCCTGTCTGCAACTGTGTTTCTTGTCAGGCTGATATTTGCAAAAGCCTGGTGCTTTTCAGGGCACACAATCTCTGCTGCCTTCATCATGCATGTTTTTTACAAATTCACCCTCACTAAATGGTTTTGAAGCCACTGCGATTTCATTAGCAATGAGGTAGCTAGCTTTCACTGCAGCGTCACTGATGTCTCGGCTGTGAGTAAACACAGACTGCTGTTTCTTCAGACCCGCCAACAGTTCATTCACCTTCTCTCTTCTCCGCTGTCCTTGAAAGTTGTCATATTTGTCGGCATGAAGACTCACATAGTGGCGACGAAGGTTATATTCTTTCAGCACTGCAACATGCTGTGAACACACCAAACATACAGCTTTCCCATTCAATTCCGTGATTAAATAGGATGACAATTTTTCTTGGAACACTCTGCACTCTGCGTCCACTTTTCTCTTTTTTGACAGAGACATATTGGGGCAATGAGGGTGCCAAAGCACATAATGTTAAAAGTAGAAGCCGTAATAAATATCGCGGGCAAAACAAAGTAGCTCATTGGCTGCACGTGCTTGACCTACTTGCTCTGCCCCGGTATAAACAGTTTGCTTGCTTAACACAATTGCTATATTGCGCCATCCAGTGGACGCAAATGGAACAGCAGTTTATTTTATTGAAAAATTGCAGCGCATTTTTATACTTTACAAAAAAATAAAAAATAAAAAAGTTTAATTTGTTTATTTTCAAAAACATCTCGCGGGCCGGATTAAACCCGTTTGCGGGCCTATGTTTGACACCCCTGGTCTATAGTCTAGGTCAGTCTATAATATAGATCAGTCTAGAATCTAGATCAGTCTATAGTCTAGATCAGTATATAATCTAGATCAGTCTAGAATCTAGATCAGTCTATAGTCTAGATCAGTCTATAGTCTAGATCAGTCTATAGTCTAGATCAGTCTATAGATCAGTAGAATCTATATCAGTCTATAGTCTAGATCAGTCTATAGTCTAGATCATTCTATAGTTTAGATCTTCACAATAATTAATCATGGCCTATAGGCCATGTCCTCCCTGGGAGATACATTCAGCAGCGTAAACGGAGGGGGAAGCCCATATGGGACTGGCCATCTATCCTAAACAGTTTAGCCAATAGGAATGCAATGCACTATAGCTACACAAGGAAGCAACCCGTCTGTATGATGCGAGAAATGGAGGTGGAAACACCTTTATGGGAAAATATTGATATAATAACCATCATACGGAAGTAAACACGATGATATGGTGTGTGGTCCTCCCACCAGGACTCAGGAACCCATGCAGTTTATTAGGCTACAGATTAAATCATTTATGATGAACTTCACAGGGTGGTGAACCATGCAGTTTATTAGGCTACAGATTAAATCATTTATGATGAACTTCACAGGGTGGTGAACCATGCAGTTTATTAGGCTACAGATTAAATAATTTATGATGAACTTCACAGGGTGGTGAAAGGGCACGGTGATGAGCTTGATGCTCCTTTCCAATAAATATCCAGGGTCTGATTCTGGGACAAGATGATCGACGCTTGACTGCCGTTTGACAAATACAAATATTCTCACTCTTATCCATAATATAATGTCATCATGTAGACTAGTCTACCCTCACTGTAGGACTATCTGCCAGCTGTTGGCTAGAGTGCATGTGCCAAGACCAGAGTAGGCACGTTCGCTATTCAACGCAACAGTTTTTGTGACAAAACTATCCGTAGAGTTGAAAATGCAAAACACATTGACTTTTTGTGTGCACTAGGGAAAGGGAATACCTAGTCAGTTGCACAACGGAATGCATTCAATCAAAATGTGTCTTCCACATTTATTATTCATTTTTCTGAATCAGAGAGGTGCTGGGGGCAGGGAGCAGCTGTTGTTGGGGGTTAACTGCCTTGTCGGCTCGGGGAGTCAAACCAGCAACCTTTCAGTTACTGGCCCAATGCGCTTAACCGCTAGGCTACCTGCCGTTAGGGTTAAGGTTAGGGTTAGGAGTTAGGTTAAAGGGTTAGGAGTTAGGTTAGGGTTAGCTAACATGCTAGTAGTTGCAAAGTTGCTAATTAGCTCAAATGCTAAAGTGTCCATGATGAGATTCAACCACACAACCTTTTGGTTGTTAGACATTTGTGTTATACACATACTCATCCACCCTGACCATCCACCCTCCTTTCATTTTTTCCTTATGTAACCTTCTGTCTTATGTAACTGTACAAAACCTAACATATCATACTAATTTGAGTGTCCCGGATTTACGTTTCCTCTGTTACATCTAGCCTATGAGACCAGGCTGGGACCATAGACATTATAATAACAACAAAGTCCAATGTTCAGCAACAATAATAATAATAATAATGATAATATTGTTCCTTTTACCAATTGAGGGGGTGCCTCATCATTGTCTTATGCTGAGGGAAGCATCACAGCTTTAGGCTAGGCTGTGTGATGTTGTGTGGATAACATACCAGAATATTGAGCCAGTCGTATTGGGGTTAGTCTAGATCTGTCGGCTCGTCCCCTTGTGTGATGTTGTGTGGATAACATACCAGAATATTGAGGCAGTCGTATTGGGGTTAGCCTAGATATGTCGGCTCGTCCCCTTGTGTGATGTTGTGTGGATAACATACCAGAATATTGAGCCAGTCGTATTGGGGTTAGCCTAGATCTGTCGGCTCGTCCCCTTGTGTGATGTTGTGTGGATAACATACCAGAATATTGAGCCAGTCGTATTGGGGTTAGCCTAGATATGTCGGCTCGTCCCCTTGTGTGATGTTGTGTGGATAACATACCAGAATATTGAGCCAGTCATATTGGGGTTAGCCTAGATCTGTCGGCTCGTCCCCTTGTGTGATGTTGTGTGGATAACATACCAGAATATTGAGCCAGTCGTATTGGGGTTAGTCTAGATCTGTCGGCTCGTCCCCCTTGTGTGATGTTGTGTGGATAACATACCAGAATATTGAGCCAGTCGTATTGGGGTTAGCCTAGATATGTCGGCTCGTCCCCTTGTGTGATGTTGTGTGGATAACATACCAGAATATTGAGCCAGTCGTATTGGGGTTAGCCTAGATCTGTCGGCTCGTCCCCTTGTGTGATGTTGTGTGGATAACATACCAGAATATTGAGGCAGTCGTATTGGGGTTAGCCTAGATCTGTCGGCTCGTCCCCTTGTGTGATGTTGTGTGGATAACATACCAGAATATTGAGCCAGTCGTATTGGGGTTAGCCTAGATCTGTCGGCTCGTCCCTTGTGTGATGTTGTGTGGATAACATACCAGAATATTGAGCCAGTCGTATTGGGGTTAGCCTAGATCTGTCGGCTCGTCCCCTTGTGTGATGTTGTGTGGATAACATACCAGAATATTGAGCCAGTCGTATTGGGGTTAGCCTAGATCTGTCGGCTCGTCCCCTTGTGTGATGTTGTGTGGATAACATACCAGAATATTGAGGCAGTCGTATTGGGGTTAGCCTAGATCTGTCGGCTCGTCCCCTTGTGTGATGTTGTGTGGATAACATACCAGAATATTGAGCCAGTCGTATTGGGGTTAGCCTAGATCTGTCGGCTCGTCCCCTTGTGTGATGTTGTGTGGATAACATACCAGAATATTGAGCCAGTCGTATTGGGGTTAGCCTAGATCTGTCGGCTCGTCCCCTTGTGTGATGTTGTGTGGATAACATACCAGAATATTGAGGCAGTCGTATTGGGGTTAGCCTAGATCTGTCGGCTCGTCCCCTTGTGTGATGTTGTGTGGATAACATACCAGAATATTGAGCCAGTCGTATTGGGGTTAGCCTAGATCTGTCGGCTCGTCCCCTTGTGTGATGTTGTGTGGATAACATACCAGAATATTGAGCCAGTCGTATTGGGGTTAGCCTAGATCTGTCGGCTCGTCCCCTTGTGTGATGTTGTGTGGATAACATACCAGAATATTGAGCCAGTCGTATTGGGGTTAGCCTAGATCTGTCGGCTCGTCCCCTTGTGTGATGTTGTGTGGATAACATACCAGAATATTGAGGCAGTCGTATTGGGGTTAGCCTAGATCTGTCGGCTCGTCCCCTTGTGTGATGTTGTGTGGATAACATACCAGAATATTGAGCCAGTCGTATTGGGGTTAGCCTAGATCTGTCGGCTCGTCCCCTTGTGTGATGTTGTGTGGATAACATACCAGAATATTGAGCCAGTCGTATTGGGGTTAGCCTAGATCTGTCGGCTCGTCCCCTTGTGTGATGTTGTGTGGATAACATACCAGAATATTGAGCCAGTCGTATTGGGGTTAGCCTAGATCTGTCGGCTCGTCCCCTTGTGTGATGTTGTGTGGATAACATACCAGAATATTGAGCCAGTCGTATTGGGGTTAGCCTAGATCTGTCGGCTCGTCCCTTGTGTGATGTTGTGTGGATAACATACCAGAATATTGAGCCAGTCGTATTGGGGTTAGCCTAGATCTGTCGGCTCGTCCCCTTGTGTGATGTTGTGTGGATAACATACCAGAATATTGAGCCAGTCGTATTGGGGTTAGCCTAGATCTGTCGGCTCGTCCCCTTGTGTGATGTTGTGTGGATAACATACCAGAATATTGAGCCAGTCGTATTGGGGTTAGCCTAGATCTGTCGGCTCGTCCCCTTGTGTGATGTTGTGTGGATAACATACCAGAATATTGAGCCAGTCGTATTGGGGTTAGCCTAGATCTGTCGGCTCGTCCCCTTGTGTGATGTTGTGTGGATAACATACCAGAATATTGAGCCAGTCGTATTGGGGTTAGCCTAGATCTGTCGGCTCGTCCCCTTGTGTGATGTTGTGTGGATAACATACCAGAATATTGAGCCAGTCGTATTGGGGTTAGCCTAGATCTGTCGGCTCGTCCCCTTGTGTGATGTTGTGTGGATAACATACCAGAATATTGAGGCAGTCGTATTGGGGTTAGCCTAGATCTGTCGGCTCGTCCCCTTGTGTGATGTTGTGTGGATAACATACCAGAATATTGAGCCAGTCGTATTGGGGTTAGCCTAGATCTGTCGGCTCGTCCCCTTGTGTGATGTTGTGTGGATAACATACCAGAATATTGAGCCAGTCGTATTGGGGTTAGCCTAGATCTGTCGGCTCGTCCCCTTGTGTGATGTTGTGTGGATAACATACCAGAATATTGAGGCAGTCGTATTGGGGTTAGTCTAGATCTGTCGGCTCGTCCCCTTGTGTGATGTTGTGTGGATAACATACCAGAATATTGAGGCAGTCGTATTGGGGTTAGCCTAGATCTGTCGGCTCGTCCCCCTTGTGTGATGTTGTGTGGATAACATACCAGAATATTGAGCCAGTCGTATTGGGGTTAGCCTAGATCTGTCGGCTCGTCCCCTTGTGTGATGTTGTGTGGATAACATACCAGAATATTGAGCCAGTCGTATTGGGGTTAGCCTAGATCTGTCGGCTCGTCCGCTTGTGTGATGTTGTGTGGATAACATACCAGAATATTGAGCCAGTCGTATTGGGGTTAGCCTAGATCTGTCGGCTCGTCCCCTTGTGTGATGTTGTGTGGATAACATACCAGAATATTGAGCCAGTCGTATTGGGGTTAGCCTAGATCTGTCGGCTCGTCCCCTTGTGTGATGTTGTGTGGATAACATACCAGAATATTGAGCCAGTCGTATTGGGGTTAGCCTAGATCTGTCGGCTCGTCCGCTTGTGTGTTGGGCTTGATGTGCTTCTTGAGCCTCCTTGGCAGTGGGAAACGTGTGTGTTGTATTCTGGAAGGTCAAGATTATCCCAAAATGCAGGGGCGCAACTTTCACTGGGGATGGGGGGGGGGGGGGCATGTCCCCCTCACATTCTGAAATTGCATTTTTGTCCCCCACCCAGTTTTATAATTGAAATGTGATACAACACGAGGCAACAGTGTGCTTTAAGACCATGCGGACGACTCGGAGCGGTCGGGTAGGCTGTTTGGAGTGTTTATCCGACTGATTGGCGCCTGTCTGAGTGAACTGATCCATTGTGGAGGCCATGGGGACGGCACAGACCATCAGTCTACTGAAATTGTATATGGTTATATTACATAAGAACAATGTTGAATTGGCGCCTTTTCCTAGACCATGATGCTATGTGCATAACAGCCAAATTAACCAGCATATTGGTGTTGAGAACAATGTGGCGGAGGTAGCAGCAGAATGAGGAGATGAGAAAACAGCCCTCGCCTTATTGTCTAAGAAAAGTGAGGAGAGGAAACCCCAATTTAATTAGGTCTATAATCAATAGCTTAACTGTTAAATGTGCCTGGCTTTATAAATCATCAATATAGCTACAGAAATAAGACAGATCTTGCTTCTGTTGCCTGTTTGAGTGTTTATTTAATAGTCTACTGATTCCTTGAGCACCAAGCCTCACACAACGACTTGTTAAGTAGCAATTTCACAAATTCGTCTGTTTTGAATCTTTGCTTTGCTGTAATAAAGGCTTTACACTCTTTTTTCGTTAGAACTCTCTGGTATTATTTATATTTTATTCCAAATTATCCGAAAAATGATATTTATAATAATTATAACAATAACGCTCCTTTTTCTTGATCTCCTTCTTATTGTCATTATTACTGTTATTATGATCATTATAATAAGTCATGTCATTATTTCAATATTTATATAGGCTACTCTATCAATCAATCATTCATTCGTCCACGTCATCACACAGCATATGAGTCATTCATGATTTGAAATGCAATCAAGCATTTTCGTTTTTAAATAAAATAAAGTGAGCCTTTAATAATTAGCTTAAACAATAAACCGTTCCATTTCGGAAATTGCATTCACGAATGAATGCGACTGTTTTTAGTCTTTGCTGTAATAAAGGCTTAACAGACTCGCTGGTACGCTTATACTTTATTTAGTGTTGTTTCCATTGTTCCAAACGGTTAAAAAATATATATTGTAATCAATACATCACCTGTTTGGCACACAACGTTTTCTGTAGCCTACAGGCTGGAGATAACATATATGACAATGTAACGAGACGGACACTTTTTAAAATGGACAATATGGAATGGACAATCACAACTGTTGTCCAGGAGTTTCAAGTGGTTTCAAGTTTGTATCGGTCAATTTCTTTTGACAAGCTTATCATTGCGAAAAAGAAAATACTTCTGCATTTCCCGCTGTGTAAACACTAGGCCTAGGCTACATGATCTGTGTCAGTGTGTCTTTCTCTGTTTTCTTCCTACCTCGACTGCACCACAGCAGCTGATCTGTCATTACTCACAGACACAGACACAGCACTCGGACCTGCAGAACCAGAAATGTTTGCAAATAAATTGGTTAATTTAGCAGCATCGGCATCAAGAGCCCTTTTTCTCAGCACTACCTTTCGGGGGTTTTCTGTTCTGACTGAGTGACTGACAGAGTCAGGGCTGGTTTTATGCCGCCTTCAGAACAACTGGGAACTCGGAAATCTCCAACTTCAATGCATTCAAAATAACTGGGAACTCAGAAAAAAACTAGCTCGCCTGGGAAAAATAATTTTAAACCGTCATCCAACTTGGAATTCCAAGTTGGAAACTCTGGCATCTTTCTAGAGCTCTGACTTTTCGACCTGAAGATCACTGATGTCATGATTTGACCTTGTTTTTTTTCGAGTTCCCAGTTGTCTTAAATGCACCGTCATTCCCTCTGATGATGCATGGGGTTTGACTTTGAATGTGAATTTACGCCACATCAGCTCAGCCAATCAGAATACCAGGCCGGCCCACACCTCAGCTCAGCCAATCAGAAAACTGGGCCGGCCCATCTTCGTAGGTCAGCCAAATGCTCAGTACAGATTATTATGACAACAGAAAAATTGTGCAAAAGTCATTACTAAAACAGGCCCATGTCATGATTATTATTGAATATATATATACACAATAATAAGCTGCCCATGGTGGCCAGTTTATTAGGTACACCACCACGCTCACGAAAATGGTTCGCTCCTACAGGCAGTGTGGCTGTGGCTTGCTATATAAAGCAGGCTGACAGGCATCCAGTTACTGTTTAATTGAACGTTAGAATTGGAAAAAATTGTGACCTAAGTGACTTTGAGCGTGGTATGATCATCGGTGCCAGGCACGCCGGTTCCAGTATCTCAGAAACGGCCGGCCTTCTGGGATTTTCACGCCACCACGTTCACAACAATGGTTCACTCCTACAGACAGTGTCTAGGGTTTACAGAGAATGGTGCGACAAACAAAAAACATCCAGTCAGCTGCAGTCCTGTGGGTGAAAACAGCTCGTTGATGAGAGGTCAAAGGAGAATGGCAAGAATCATGCAAGCTAACATGCTGGCCATAAACTGGCAAATAACGGCATAGTACAACAGCGGTGTGCAGAACGGCATCTCGGAACACACAACTCGTCGGTCCTTGTCACGGATGGGCTATTGCAGCAGACGACCACACCGGGTTCCACTCCTATCAGCTAAAAACAAGAAGAAGTGGCTCCAGTGGGCACGCAATCACCAACACTGAGGAGTGATAATGGCGCCGGAGGGAATGGCTGCCGTAATATGGACTCTTAACCAACCGTGCTATTTTGTGTGTTTTTTCGCATTGTTTTTAACTTATTTTGTACATTTGTTGCTGCTACTGTCTCTTATGACCGAAAAGAGCTTCTGGACATCAGAACAGCGATTACTCACCTTGAACTGGACAAATAATTTTTATTTCATGAGTCGGACGAGAGGGATTTGCTCCAGACACCCGACAGGTAGAGTATATCATGAGAAGCGGTAGACCACACTATCTACCAAGAGAGTTTTCATCTATATTCTTCGTAGCTGTCTATTTACCACCACCAACCGATGCTGACACTAAGACCGCACTCAATGAACTGTATACGGCCATAAACAAACGCTCATCCAGAGGCGGTGCTCCTAGTGGTCAGGGACTTTAATGCAGGGAAACTTAAATCAGTTTTACCTCATTTCTACCAGCATGTTAAATGTGCAACCAGAGGGGAAAAAAACTCTAGACCACCTTTACTCTACACACAGAGACGCTACAAAGCTCTCCCTCGCCCTCCATTTGGCAAATCTGACCATAATTCTATCCTCCTGATTCCTGCTTACAAGCAAAAACTAAAGCAGGAAGCACCAGTGACTCTGTCAATAAGAAAGTGGTCAGATGAAGCAGATGCTAAGCTACAGGACTGTTTTGCTAGCACAGACTGGAATATGTTCCGGGATTCTTCCGATGGCATTGAGGAGTCTACCACATCAGTCACTGGCTTCATCAATAAGTGCATCGACGACGTCGTCCCCACAGTGACTGTCCGTACATACCCCAACCAGAAACCATGGATTACAGGCAACATCCGCAATGAGCTAAAGGGTAGAGCTGCCGCTTTCAAGGAGCGGGACTCTAACCCGGAAGCTTATAAGAAATCCCGCTATGCCCTCCGACGAACCATCAAACAGGCAAAGAGTCTGTTTGGAGTCAGTTCTGGAGGCAAAGGGCAGTCCGACCTGGTGCTAGATGGGTGTACCTAGTACACCAAACATTAAGAACATCTGCTCATTCCATGAAAGACTGACCAGGTGAAAGCTATGATCCCTTACTGATGTCACTTGTTAAATCCACTTAAATCAGTGTAGATGAAAGGGAGGAGACAGGTTAAAGAATGATTTTTAAGCCTTGAGACAATTCAGACATGGATTGTGTATGTGTGCCATTCAGAGGGTGAATGGGCAAGACAAATGCTAAGTGCCTTTGAACAGGGTATGGTAACAGGTGCACCGGTTTGTGTCAAGAACTGCAATGCTGCTGGATTTTTCACACTCAAGTTTCCTGTGTATCAAGAATGGTGCACCACCCAAAGGACATCCAGCCAACTTGACAGACTGTGGGAAGCATTGGAGTCAACATGGCCCAGAATCCCTGTGGAACGCTGTCGACACAACAGTAGCTTAACCAACAACCTTGTTTCCTCAGTTGAAGGGAAATACCATGTTTTGTTTGAACCAGCCAACCTGGACTGTTTGCAGTATGCCGATCCCTTCATTTCATACTCTGGAGAGTCATGGGACCAATAGACTGGGTCACGGCATTGCCAGATTTGTGATCTCTTTTAAAGGTGTGAGGAAAACTGGAGATTGGAGCTCTAAAATAATTCAGACTGGACACTGTAAACTTTTAAATTACCTTTTTATTCCACATACATGAAATAACATTTCCCTCCAGATAACAGTTATGCTTGGGTGTTTTGTATGAAAATTCCAAAAGACATGGACAAAGCTAGCCAGCCCAACAACAATCTCCCTTTCCTCCCCATTAACTAGTTCTTAGCCACAAGTATCAAAAGAAAAAAACTATTATTAAAATAAAAACCTTAACTGGAAAAAGCAGTAACTAGATAAGCACATGGGGAAATTCATCCTGCTCTGCTGGTTCAAACAGTCCCAGTATTAAGCATGTCCTCTTTGTTCTAGACTTTTCTATACCTCCTAAATGACACAGAAATACAATGACGTCAGCAGGTCAGTCAAACTGAAGAAGAAGAAGAAACTGGAGCAGTATAGTGACAGTTTTATGGAATGTAACCTCTCTATCCAAGGTCTCCTCTCAAATGGCGCCCTATTCCCTTCATAGTGCACAGGTTTCTGACCAGGGCCCATAGAGTTCAGGTCTAAAGTAGTGCAATATTTAGAGACTAGGGTGCCATTTGGGGCGCAGACAACACCATCGATAGATGCCTCAGGACTATCCCCTAATGCTCCTGTTGTCAGTTGTCCAGCGGTTGCTGTCAGTTGTCTAGCGGTTGCTGTCAGTTGTCTAGGTAGCTGTCAGTTGTCTAGGTAGCTGTCAGTTGTCTAGGTAGCTGTCAGTTGTCTAGGTAGCTGTCAGTTGTCTAGGTAGCTGTCAGTTGTCTAGGTTGCTGTCAGTTGTCTAGGTAGCTGTCAGTTGTCTAGGTTGCTGTCAGTTGTCTAGGTAGCTGTCAGTTGTCTAGGTAGCTACAGACTAAAACCGCTCGCTGCTGCCTCCTCCAATCAAGAGAGACTGATGTTGAACCACAAATGAATCAAGCAATGTTGTCAAGCACAAGATCATTAACATGAACACAGGTAGTAGAGTATACCAGGTTTATTCTAAACCTGAACTTGCCACATTGCATGAGTTGAGAACTTGCCCTCACCCTTCAACATACATGGAAAACCCTATTGCTGGCCACACAAATAATAATACGGTCAGTAGACAAGTGCCTCACCTCAACCTACCATGCTGTACGTCCCACCAACCCCTCCCTCAACCAAGTCCTGGAAAGCAACCCCCCCAACAATGACTCCAAAAGAAGAGTAAACATATGGAGGTGAGTGAGACGTTGGGACAGACAGAACTAAAGAGAGGTGCTGGGCTGGATGAGGTGGTCCGTCTGTCTGTCTGTCTCAGTGTTGATAGATAGAGGATGAAGAGTTGACAGGGATGATGACAGTCAGACAGACAGGGACCAGGTCAGTCTCTACCCTCCTCAGCATCCTCCCCGTCTCCCTGGTTGTCAGAAGTCCACAACTACAGAGATGAGAGAGAGAGAGAACAGGGATTAACAACATGTTCAAACACTGTAGGACAACATACACATTACATGTCAGCAGAGCTGAACTCGTACTGGGTACATTCATTTAGCAGGTCAAACACAGGTTACATTATTTTGCTTTGTCTCAGGAATATGTGCCAAAGGAGTGAGACACCAGTGACTGTCCTACCTCTCTACATCATAACTCAACCCAGTGACAGCAGGGAGCTATGATGTAATACATGACCCTACCTCTCTACATCATAACTCAACCCAGTGACAGCAGAGAACTATGATGTAATACATGACCCTACCTCTCTACATCATAACTCAACCCAGTGACAGCAGGAAACTATGATGTAATACATGACCCTACCTCTCTACATCATAACTCAACCCAGTGACAGCAGGGAACTATGATGTAGTGTGACACTTACTGTCAAGTTGTCTCTCAGCAGCTGCATGATCAAGGTGCTGTCTTTGTACGAGTCTTCACTCAGAGAATCAAGCTCTGCAATAGCATCATCGAAAGCCTGCAGGAGAACAACAGTTACATCAAATCACATTGTTGTGCTACATTGATATTGATTACTGCATTGTTGGGTTTGGAGCTTGCAAGAAAGGCATTTCACTGTACTTGTGCACGTGACATTAAAACACGACGGACACAGGGACACACTAGCTAGAACCTTTTGCATCTCAACTCTGGCAAAAAGCATTCCCCCCATGTTGTTCATCAGATTCTACTGCAGGTGACAGGGGGACGTGGAATAAAACAGCAGAAAACTGGGTGCATCACAAAGCATCATCAAATTAATTAGCTTAGCTACAGTCATTTTGAGAAATATTAAGAAAAATGTTGGTGAATTTTTTTGCTCAAATTAACCAGTTATCTACCTTTGATAAGCAGCGAGTTAGCTATAGCTAGCTGGTAGCTTGCTAGCTGGTTAGCTCCCATGCCAATTTCAAGTCTTAACTAATATCTGACTAACTCAGAAATATGAAGTTATGAAAGTTACCTGGCTAGCGCATCATGCTTTGTGACATTATGATAGCTAGCCATCCCCAGCTAGATCATGTTTTCACTTATTGTATCTGAATGCTTGTTGCGTTCTCCCTGGTTTCCACTAGTTACCACAGCCACAAAGTCAAAATTGGCTTGATCGTAAAAAAATCACTGGAAGAAAAAAAAGAGCTTTTTGGTCTAAATTTAAGGTTAGAAATAAGGTTACCAGTGTGGTTAATGTTAGGATTAAAATCACAAGGTTACCAGTGTGGTTAAGGTTAGGGTTAAAATCACAAGGTTACCAGTGTGGTTAATGTTAGGATTAAAATCACAAGGTTACCAGTGTGGTTAAGGTTAGGTTTAAAATCACAAGGTTACCAGTGTGGTTAAGGTTAAAATCACAAGGTTACCAGTGTGGTTAAGGTTAGGGTTAAAGTCACAAGGTTACCAGTGTGGTTAAGGTTAGGTTTAAAATCACAAGTTTACCAGTGTGGTTAAGGTTAGGGTTAGGTTTAAAATCACAAGGTTACCAGTGTGGTTAAGGTTAGGGTTAAAATCACAAGGTTACCAGTGTGGTTAAGGTTAGGGTTAGGTTTAAAATCACAAGGTTACCAGTGTGGTTAAGGTTAGGGTTAAAATCACAAGGTTACCAGTGTGGTTAAGGTTAGGGTTAAAATCACAAGGTTACCAGTGTGGTTAAGGTTAGGTTTAAAATCACAAGGTTACCAGTGTGGTTAAGGTTAGGGTTAAAATCACAAGGTTACCAGTGTGGTTAGGGTTAAAATCACAAGGTTACCAGTGTGGTTATGGTTAGGTTTAAAATCACAAGATCAATCACATTTTTTATTTCGGTTTTGATTTTTTGGTTAGAATGATGTAGCACAGAATAAAACAATTAATAAATGACGTTGGAGGCGGCTTATGGTAGAGAAATGAACATTCAATTCTCTGGGAACAGCTCTGGTGGACATTCCTGCAGTCAGCATGCCAATTGCATGCTCCCACAAATCTTGAGACATCTGTGGCATTGTGTTGTGTGACAAAACTGCACATTTTAGAGTGGCCTTTTATTGTCCCCAGCACAAGGTGCACCTGTGTAATGATCATGCTGTTTAATCAGCTTCTTGATATGCCACACCTGTCAGGTGGATGGATTATCTTGGCAAAGGAGAAATGCTCACTAACAGGGATGTAAACAAATTTGTGCACCAAATGAGAGAAATATGCTTTTTGTGCGTGTGGACATTTCGGTGATCTTTTATTTCAGCTCATGAAACACGGGACCAACACTTTACATGTTGCGTTTATATTTTTGTTCAGTATAGATGCGCAATGGATTATGATCATTGTAGTTAATTACCACGTTTTATGCGCTAAACTATATAGAATATTGGCCTGTTGGAAACTCCAACTCCCTACTACATCACACAGTTCAGGCTGGATCTGATATATCTCTAGAGAAACTGTGCAATGTGCGCACTGAGCTCATAGAATAATAAAATAATTAATGGAAGTCAAATAATTGAACCTACGTCGGTCAATGAATTGTTTAAAAACCTAAAATGTACCGAAATGTTGGATAATCGTTCAGCATTACCAACCAAATCACGCCCTGGGTATTCAGCCAATCAGCGGCCGCAGCGGTCACATGCGCCGAATACAACAGGTGTAGACTTTACCGTGAAATGCTGACTAACAAGCCCTTAACCAACAATGCAGAGTTAAAAAGTAAGAAAAAGTAGCCAATTAAAAAAGGAAATACTAACACAATAAAATAACAATAATGAGGCTATATACAAGGAGTACCAGTACCGAGTCACTGTGTAGGGGTATGAGGTAATAATGAGGCTATATACAAGGAGGACCAGTACAGAGTCACTATGTAGGGGTATGAGGTAGTAATGAGACTATATACAAGGAGTACCAGTACCGAGTCACTATGTAGGGGTATGAGGTAGTAATGAGACTATATACAAGGAGTACCAGTACCGAGTCACTATGTAGGGGTATGAGGTAGTAATGAGACTATATACAAGGAGTACCAGTACCGAGTCACTATGCAGGGGTACGAGGTAGTAATGAGACTATATACAAGGAGTACTGGTACCGAGTCACTATGCAGGGGTATGAGGTAGTAATGAGACTATATACAAGGAGTACTGGTACCGAGTCACTATGTAGGGGTATGAGGTAGTAATGAGACTATATACAAGGAGTACCAGTACCGAGTCACGATGTAGGGGTATGAGACTATATACAATGAGTACCAGTACAGAGTCAGTGTGAAGGGGTATGAGGTAGTAATGAGACTATATACAAGGAGTACCAGTACAGAGTCAGTGTGAAGGGGTATGAGGTAGTAATGAGGCTATATACAATGAGTAGCAGTACAGAGTCACTGTGCAGGGGTACCAGTTAGTGGAGGTAATATGTACATGTAGGTAGGGGTAAATGTGACTAGGTAATCAGGATAGATAATAAACAGAGTAGATATGACGTTATCCAAGCAAGCCGTCTTATGCGGTCCCATATCCTTTGCACGTGTATAAAGGCCCTACGGCAGTGAATCTCAACTGGTTTTGTCGCAGGACCCACATTTCAAGGGGTCACTTCAGTCACCTTCTTCAGACACCCAGGACCCTTTGAAAACTTCCTGCGACCCACCAGCTGAGACTCACTGCCCTACAGGACTGTCAACCCTTCATCAACCGGCCACATACCGTCTTGGCCAGTTTGCAGGCCTGCTCAGGGGAGTTGAGGATCTCGTAATAGAAGACCGAGAAGTTGAGAGCCAGACCCAGACGGATAGGGTGGGTGGGCTGCATGTCGTTCTTACTGATCTCAAACGCATCCTTATAGGCCTCCTGGGAGTTACCGATGATGGCTGGAGGGAGGAGAGAGAGAGATTAGAAATATACTACATTAAACAAATACATCTCTTTAAGAGGATAACATCAATTGTCATTTTACTGAATAACTTTATTCAGACAGTGTTCTGTCTTTAAGACCAGAAATACTAACCCAAAAAATACAACTTGAAAAACTAAGAGCAACCAAATCTAGGCATGTTGTGGTCTGGAAGTATCGGTTGTAGTCAATGAGTCAAAGTGATAACGGTATCACAATGGTTGTAGTGGTGAGGGTGTACCGGGGCCTTGTAGTGGTGAGGGTGTACCGGGGCCCTGTAGTGGTGAGGGTGTACCGGGGCCTTGTAGTGGTGAGGGTGTACCGGGGCCTTGTAGTGGTGAGGGTGTACCGGGGCCTTGTAGTGGTGAGGGTGTACCGGGGCCTTGTAGTGGTGAGGGTGTACCGGGGCCTTGTAGTGGTGAGGGTGTACCGGGGCCTTGTAGTGGTGAGGGTGTACCGGGGCCTTGTAGTGGTGAGGGTGTACCGGGGCCTTGTAGTGGTGAGGGTGTACCGGGGCCTTGTAGTGGTGAGGGTGTACCGGGGCCTTGTAGTGGTGAGGGTGTACCGGGGCCTTGTAGTGGTGAGGGTGTACCGGGGCCTTGTAGTGGTGAGGGTGTACCGGGGCCTTGTAGTGGTGAGGGTGTACGGGGCCCTGTAGTGGTGAGGGTGTACCGGGGCCTTGTAGTGGTGAGGGTGTACGGGGCCTTGTAGTGGTGAGGGTGTACGGGGCCTTGTAGTGGTGAGGGTGTACGGGGCCTTGTAGTGGTGAGGGTGTACGGGGCCTTGTAGTGGTGAGGGTGTACGGGCCTTGTAGTGGTGAGGGTGTACGGGGCCTTGTAGTGGTGAGGGTGTACCGGGCCTTGTAGTGGTGAGGGTGTACGGGGCCTTGTAGTGGTGAGGGTGTACGGGGGCCTTGTAGTGGTGAGGGTGTACGGGGCCTTGTAGTGGTGAGGGTGTACGGGGCCTTGTAGTGGTGAGGGTGTACGGGGCCTTGTAGTGGTGAGGGTGTACGGGGCCTTGTAGTGGTGAGGGTGTACGGGGCCTTGTAGTGGTGAGGGTGTACGGGGCCTTGTAGTGGTGAGGGTGTACGGGGCCTTGTAGTGGTGAGGGTGTACGGGGCCTTGTAGTGGTGAGGGTGTACAGGGCCTTGTAGTGGTGAGGGTGTACGGGGCCTTAGGTCTATGAGGAGCATTAAGTTGGTATATTTCCTCTGCTAGTAACAGAGAGGTGTGTAGACTAGATGACGTCTTCCTCTGTGCAGCGCAACACAACAGACTGACACTAAGAGGAACCGCGCCCTGCTGCAACTTCCTGTTCACACATTCTCTCTCTGACTAGCTTCCCTCACAGGTTCCTTCAGTGACTAGAACTAGCCTCTACTGGCCTCCCTCACAGGTTCCTTCAGTGACTAGAACTAGCCTCTACTGGCCTCCCTCACAGCTTCCTTCAGTGACTAGAACTAGCCTCTACTGCCTCTCCAGGCCTTCGACTAGAACTAGCCTCTACTGGCCTCCCTCACAGCTTCCTTCAGTGACTAGAACTAGCCTCTACTGGCCTCCCTCACAGGTTCCGTCTGTGACTAGAACTAGCCTCTACTGGCCTCCCTCACAGGTTCCGTCTGTGACTAGAACTAGCCTCAGCGTGCCCTTCATTC
Source organism: Coregonus clupeaformis (assembly GCF_020615455.1). Lineage (NCBI taxonomy): Eukaryota > Metazoa > Chordata > Actinopteri > Salmoniformes > Salmonidae > Coregonus > Coregonus clupeaformis. Next base: position 15,630,557 of record NC_059208.1, read on the forward strand.
AGAATATCTGGCTGTCCACAAACTATGACTCCTATGAATAACACTAGGACTATGTATGAGTGGGCCGAATGAGGTCAGTTTCATGGGCGTGGTACCCTACGTAGCAGTAAAGTCAGTGAGTCAGCCCTATGTTCTTGGGTGTGGCACACCATGTAGTAATGTTTATAGAAGACCTAAAGCCCTGGATCAGAGCAGACAGCCATCCTGGATCAACCAGGTCACAGCTCTACTGCTGCAGCACAAAGGAAACAGGTCATACCCTTCTCTCTCCCTCTCTCTTTAGTAGTGTGTGCTACCATCTCGCTCTAGTAGTGTCTGCTACCATCTCGCTCTAGTAGTGTCTAATACCATCTCTACCCTCTCTCTGGTAGTGTGTGCTACCATCTCTCTCTGGTAGTGTCTGCTACCATCTCTCTCTGGTAGTGTCTGCTACCATCTCTCTCTGGTAGTGTCTGCTACCATCTCTCTCTGGTAGTGTCTGCTACCATCTCTCTCTGGTAGTGTCTGCTACCATCTCTCTCTGGTAGTGTCTGCTACCATCTCTCTCTGGTAGTGTCTGCTACCATCTCTCTCTAGTAGTGTGTGGGCAGGGCTTGGTGTGACAGGGGGCAGGGCTTGGTGTGACGGAGGCAGGGCTTGGCGTGACAGGGGGCAGGGCTTGGCGTGACAGGGGGCAGGGCTTGGTGTGGTTAGCAGCATGCACCAGGAGGGGAGGGAGAAAGACTACTCCAGTAGCAAACAGAGTAAACTATAAAAACAGACATTACACGCGCTGGAGATGCAGATCACATTTAACAAACCAAACATTGTTACCAGCCCTCTGAACCACTCCGCTAGCTGTTACCAGCCCTCTGAAACACTCCGCTAGCTGTTACCAGCCCTCTGAACCACACCGCTAGCTGTTACCAGCCCTCTGAACCACACCGCTAGCTGTTACCAGCCCTCTGAACCACACCGCTGGCCGTTACCAGCCCTCTGAACCACTCCGCTATCCGTTACCAGCCCTCTGAACCCCTCCGCTATCCGTTACCAGCCCTCTGAACCACTCCGCTATCCGTTACCAATCCTCTGAACCACACCGCTGGCCGTTAGCAGCCCTCTGAACCACTCCGCTATCCGTTACCAGCCCTCTGAACCACTCCGCTATCCGTTACCAGCCCTCTGAACCACTCCGCTATCCGTTACCAGCCCTCTGAACCACTCCGCTATCCGTTACCAGCCCTCTGAACCACTCCGCTATCCGTTAGCAGCCCTCTGAACCACTCCGCTATCCGTTACCAGCCCTCTGAACCACTCCGCTATCCGTTACCAGCCCTCTGAACCACTCCGCTATCCGTTACCAGCCCTCTGAACCACTCCGCTATCCGTTACCAGCCCTCTGAACCACACCGCTAGCTGTGATTTTAAAATGAGATGGCGATAAAAACAGAAATAAAACAAATCGCCTTGGTACATACTGTCAGACTGATTTGTAACAGACTGTCATAGCCCCAAATAAAAAAGCAGACATTGGCTGTCCATTACGCTACTTTTTTTTTAGATGGTGGAGTCGCAAAAAAAGGTTGATATCAAAATGGGGTTGCAGGCCAAAAAAGTTTAGGAACCCCTGCTGTAGTGCCTAGTTAACAGGAGCCGGTCCTGGCCCCGTCTACCTCTAGAGGTGTGGATTACACACCTGACTACATGTTCCCAAACACACACACCTGGTTGGCTAGCACAAAGGGGACTTAGCACAGGGCTTACCGGCTTTCTCCTCTCCAACAGCCACCTCGGCTAAGTAGCGGTAGTAATCTCCTTTCATTTTCAAATAGAAGACTTTGCTCTCGGCTGGAGTAGCATTGGGGATGAGGAACTTGTCCAGAAGACCCTGTAGAGAGAGAGACAGAAGACAGTTTGTTAGAAATATGCAAATAACACCCAGCCACCACACTCAGTTATTTACATGTGAATTGTTAGTACCAGCCCTGGGTAAGGTGACCAATAGTACAAAGACGGACAACATCGATGGTTTGGCTCTGTAGGCTGGCTTATCCAGACAGGAAATAATCAATGACTTGCTTTCAATCATAATGGTCAAGAATTTGAATATTCCCTCATCAGGGACCACCGAGTGGGTAAGAGAGACCCCAGCACCAAGGTTTCACCTAACAGTGTATAGACAGGTCCAGACCCCAGCACCAATTTCTCTAGAGATAAATCAGATCAAGCCGTGTGATGTAGTAGAGAGTTGTAGTTTCCAGCCGTGTGATGTAGTAGAGAGTTGTAGTTTCCAGCCGTGTGATGTAGTAGAGAGTTGTAGTTTCCAGCCGTGTGATGTAGTAGAGAGTTGTAGTTTCCAGCCGTGTGATGTAGTAGAGAGTTGTAGTTTCCAGCCGTGTGATGTAGTAGAGAGTTGTAGTTTCCAGCCGTGTGATGTAGTAGAGAGTTGTAGTTTCCAGCCGTGTGATGTAGTAGAGAGTTGTAGTTTCCAGCTGTGTGATGTAGTAGAGAGTTGTAGTTTCCAGCCGTGTGATGTAGTAGAGAGTTGTAGTTTCCAGCCGTGTGATGTAGTAGAGTTGTAGTTTCCAACAGGCCAATATTCTACATACAGTGTATTCAGACCCCTTGACTTTTTCCACATTTTGTTACATTACAGCTTATTCAAAAATTGATTAAATTGCTTTTTCCCCCTGATCAATCTATACACAATACCCCATAATGACAATGCAAAAACAGGTGTATAGAAATGTTTGTAAACGTATTAAAAATTTAAATAACTGAAATATTACGTTTACATACAGTGGGGAGAACAAGTATTTGATACACTGCCGATTTTGCAGGTTTTCCTACTTACAAAGCATGTAGAGGACTGTAATTTTTATCATAGGTACACTTCAACTGTGAGAGACGGAATCTAAAACAAAAATCCAGAAAATCACATTGTATGATTTTAAAGTAATAATTTGCATTTTATTGCATGACATAAGTATTTGATACATCAGAAAAGCAGAACTTAATATTTGGTACAGAAACCTTTGTTTGTAATTACAGAGATCATACGTTTCCTGTAGGTCTTGACCAGGTTTGCACACACTGCTGCAGGGATTTTGGCCCACTCGTCCATACAGACCTTTCCTTAGATCCTTCAGGTTTCGGGGCTGTCGCTGGGCAATACGGACTTTCAGTTCCCTCCAAAGATTTTCTATTGGGTTCAGGTCTGGAGACTGGCTAGGCCACTCCAGGACCTTGAGATGCTTCTTACGGAGCCACTCCTTAGTTGCCCTGGCTGTGTATTTCAGGTCGTTGTCATGCTGGAAGACCCAGCCACGACCCATCTTCAATGCTTTTACTGAGGGAAGGAGGTTGTTGGCCAAGATCTCGCGATACATGGGCCCATCAATCCTCCCCTCAATACGGTGCAGTCGTAAATGTCCTGTCCCCTTGGCAGAAAAGCATCCCCAAAGAATGATGTTTCCACCTCCATTCTTCACGGTTGGGATGGTGTTCTTGGGGTTGTACTCATCCTTCTTCTTCCTCCAAACGCGGCGAGTGGAGTTTAGACCAAAAAGCTCTATTTTTGTCTCATCAGACCACATGACCTTCTCCCATTCCTCCTCTGGATCATCCAGATGGTCATTGGCAAACTTCAGACGGGCCTGGACATGCACTGGCTTGAGCAGGGGGACCTTGCGTGCGCTACAGGATTTTAATCCATGACGGCGTAGTGTGTTACTAATGGTTTTCTTTGAGACTGTGGTCCCAGCTCTCTTCAGGTCATTGACCAGGTCCTGCCGTGTAGTTCTGGGCTGATCCCTCACCTTCCTCATGATCATTGATGCCCCACGAGGGGAGATCTTGCATGGAGCCCCAGACCGAGGGTGATTGACCATCATTTGAACTTCTTCGATTTTCTAATAATTGCGCCAACAGTTGTTGCCTTCTCACCAAGCTGCTTGCCTATTGTCCTGTAGCCCATCCCAGCCTTGTGCAGGTCTACAATTTTATCCCTGATGTCCTTACACAGCTCTCTGGTCTTGGCCATTTTGGAGAGGTTGGAGTCTGTTTGATTGAGTGTGTGGACAGGTGTCTTTTATACAGGTAACGAGTTCAAACAGGTGCAGTTAATACAGGTAATGAGTGGGGAACAGGAGGGCTTCTTAAAGAAAAACGAACAGGTCTGTGAGAGCCGGAATTCTTACTGGTTGGTAGGTGATCAAATACTTATGTCATGCAATAAAATGCAAATTAATTACTTAAAAATCATACAATGTGATTACAGACCTCTACATGCTTTGTAAGTAGGAAAACCTGCAAAATCGGCAGTGTATCAAATACTTGTTCTCCCCACTGTATATACAAAAGTATGTGAACACCTCTTCAAATTAGTGGATTCGGCTATTTCAGCCACACCCGTCGGGTGTATAAAATTGAGCACACAGCCATGCAATCTCCATAGACAAACATTTTGGTAGGCCACACAAGCTCACAGAACGGCACCGCCGAGTGCTGAAGTGCGTTAAAATCATCTGTCCTCAGTTGCAACACTCACTACTGAATTCCAAACTGCCTCTGGAAGCAACGTCAGCACAAGAACTGTTGGTCGGGAGCTTCATGAAATGGGTTTCCATGGCCGAGCAGCCACACACAAGCCTAAGATCACCATGCGGAATGCCAAGCGTCGGCTGGAGTGGTGTAAAGCTCGCCACCATTGGACTCTAGAGCAGTGGAAACGCGATTCTGTGCTTCCAATTTTGTGGCAACAGTTTGGGGAAGGCCCAATGCTAGGGCAACAACCAAAACATGCACCCAGGGAGATGCAGCTCTCTCACCTGAGACACTTGTCCCTCTCAGAGTGTCTCTACAAAGGAACAGAGATGAGGAATGGAATAATGAGCTGAATGAGGTCCTGGGTACTGGCTGACATCTGATTACTGACAGAACTGGACCAGGGCCAGGCGCAGGCAGGAAAACCTCAATGATTACAGGAGGAGGGGAGGGGCAAGGTTTGGGGGAGAGCCCCAGTTGTAGCACCTCCTCAATAAATTGACATAGCAAGCAGTTGATGGATAGCAAATGATATGGCATTTTGAAGGATGAAAGCTCACTATGGGCCAAGCCACCTAAAACACTAAGCATCATATCTGATGGGGATTTAGTAGCTGTAGAAACTATAGTCTAGTCCTCCTTCCTACGGTCTGGGTGAAAGACGGGTAGCATCAGAGGACATAAAGCACGAATGGCCAGAGACCCCCACACAGAGACAGACTATGCTTCTCATAGAATAGAATATGAAAAAAAAATATGTATTCACTAACTGTAAGTCGCTCTGGATAAGAGCGTCTGCTAAATGACTAAAATGTAAATGTAAATAGAGACAGACAGTAGTCTTACCAGCACATCATTACAGATCTCCTTCAGTTCCTTCTCTATCTTCTCTCTGTACTCCTTGGCCATGGCCTGCTTCTTCTCACTACCCTCAGTCTTCTGCTCGATGCTGGACACCACCCTCCAGGAGGAGCGCCGGGCCCCCACCACGTTCTTATAGGCCACGGAGAGGAGGTTCCGCTCCTCATTGGACAACTGGGTGCCCTCCTCCGTTACAGCCTTCATGGAGGCCGCCATGTCATCGTAGCGCTCGGCCTGCTCCGCCAGCTTGGCCTTCTGGACCAGCTCCTTCTGAACCACCTCGCTCTTGTCAACCATGGCTACTCAGGACTGAGGAGAGAGAAGAAGAAACATGTCAACCATGGTTACTAGGGACTGAGGAGAGAGAAGAAGAAACATGTCAACCATGGCTACTCAGGACTGAGGAGAGAGAAGAAGAAACATGTCAACCATGGTTACTAGGGCCTGAGGAGAGAGAAGAAGAAACATGTCAACCATGGTTACTAGGGACTGAGGAGAGAGAAGAAGAAACATGTCAACCATGGTTACTAGGGACTGAGGAGAGAAGAAGAAACATGTCAACCATGGTTACTAGGGACTGAGGAGAGAGAAGAAGAAACATGTCAAACTTGGAGAGGGACATCTTGGAATAACAGGGTTATAACACACTGACAGACAACAGAAGAGACATGGTTACTCAGAGGAGGAGAAATGTTGGCATGGCATGTTGCTGGAATGGCTGCTACACTTGATACAATTACAGGGGAACACAGGGTCAAGCCGCAGTGGAGCGCCCCTGGATGGAGAGCAAGTTGTGTGTTAAGTGTCTTGCTCAAGTAAGAACTCATAGGCTCAGGGTCATTTCTGATAATAAAACAAGTACCAGAACAAGTTACAATATCACTCTGGTAAATGTAGCGAACAGTTTCTTCCTAGTAATTTAGAAACTAAAGTGAAGTGCGTTTTGTGGACCTACCCAAACAGACAGTAGTGAGAGAAGTACTACACTGGGGGGGGGGGTGGTATCCGACGACAACATCTTCTTTAGTGTGAATGAATCAATAACCTACATCCGTTGGTACCATGCAGAATGGCCCACGGGTCTACCGACAGCACTGATTTACCATGCTCAATCAATCCCAGATTTTCCATTTCAGCATGTACATGTAGACTAGCCTGGTGTACTGTGGCTTGGGGTCACGACACATGCACTGTGGATTTCCGCTAACATGCATGCAGCCTTTGCACTGGAAACATTATCCAGGAAAGACTTCATGTGGATGGTATGCAATACACACCAGTGAAATCACGCTAGCCTGGGGGGCTGCCTGCTTCCTACCGTGTAAAGAAAAACGCGGATGTGCATTCACTCCCTGCCATGCCACACCCATTTGTACCTGTTGTAATGATTAGCATAGAACAGACGGGGCTGGCTAGCATTTACACACAGATGGCTCTGGACACACTGTACAATTCATGTACTTTTAGTTAACTACATTGAATGTGCAATGGATTTAACGTTAGATTGATTCATCGCCGAGCTAACTATAATCGCCAATGGTAGCATAACGAGCGAAATGCTATCGCCCCGCCTTAAAATGACAACTGTTTTACTATTGTTGCTCATCCGGAAATTACTAGCTAGTTAGCTACTAGCGAACCCGGCATTGCGCACAATCAAACGTGCTTGTGACATAGCTTGTTAACGTTAGCTACGATCGATCAAAATGAGAGGGTTGAAACAGCAAGATTAGTTAGCTACTTTATTTATACGAGTTAGCTAGTTAACAAGGCCGCTAAATAAGTTATCCATGCGAGTAAAGTGTTGGCTGTGACTGACTTGTTAGCTAGGTCGTGACCTGCCTCCAACTACTAACTTAGGCGGCTAGAAACTTAACCAAAAACCGACATGCATATTTCGTATTTATTCTAACTACCCATTTTTTACATTTCGAATACTGTTATGTGTCAGCAAATGGCGAATACTGGGTCCAAGGACGGTTTAACTTGAGCTAACTACGGAACTCGTGCCGACCAAGCCCATTTGGAATAAACTCAGTTGGTCTAGCCTGGCTTGTTACCTTGCTAGGTGTCTGCTATTACTAACCAAATTCGATAGATTAGCTAGCAGTTGGTAGAGCATGGCGCTTGTAACGTCAGGGTTGTGGGTTCGATTCCCACGGGGGGCCAGTATGAAAAATGTATGCACTCACTGTAAATCGCTCTGGATAACAGCGTCTGCTAAATGACTAAAATAAAATTAAAAAAACATGCATTGTCGATGATCACATTAGGTAAAAACGCCTTCAAAAAGGTAACTAATTGAAGCCAACTCGAAACATGACAGGATGCACAAAAAGCTGGCCTAGCGCTAAAAAAAAACCCAGAAACAAAACAGCTAGCTATTGTTCTTGGTCGGCTAGTTACATTCCTAACGAACATTTAGTAGCTGGCTAACGTTAGCCACCTGACAAAACTAACCGGAGCTCTACCGTTAGACATACTACGCGCTACTTTCCCCCCAGTTATCAACACATACAACAAAAAAACATTTCTAAACGTGAATCTGCCATTACTGTAACGAAGAACGGCCTCTTACCTGAGCGCTAAGGGATAGTGGTGTTCTCGGTCTAGCTAGCTAGCTATGTTACACGGCTGATTCTCTCACAACCCGTCTGAGTGTAATCCACGGGGTTTCCCTCCAATCACACCCCAGAAGCAGGGAAGGAGTGGGGAGGGTCGTCACTAGTTACCACATCCACAAAGTCATAATTATGGCTAATCCCCGCCTATTTCTACAAGTGATCTTCTTAAAATCTGATTTGAACCCTAACTTTAACCACACTGCTAACATTATGTCTTAACCTTAAATGAAGACCAAAAGGAACATTTTGGTTTTCATGAATTACGATATAGCCATTTGTGACTTTACTGGCTGCGGTAACTAGTGACAACAAGCAGGGAGGGGTGACGTCAAAGGATACCATGGCAACCCGTGATTGACGTGATGGTTTATGGATTGTTCGATGAAAAACTCCTTTATCAGAAGAGGTGGAGGGCGGCCTTTCAGAAAATGTTGTTTTTGCAACCTATTTAAAATATAATAAAAATGTACTTCTATACCCTACCTATAATAAAGGCCTGAGAGACTGTGATTGATTATCACACCACTACCACCTACATAGCGATTTGGGGGAACAGTCAGAATGGGGCGTAAACCAGTTACAGGTAAAAATGTCAGAATCTTCTACGGTGAACAAACATGCGGTATTGACAGACTAATACATGTAGGTAATTTGTGAGTGATGTTTGAGGACATCACAAACGACCTAACTAGAACACAGAGCTTGCCTGATAGAAGGTCTATTTCTGTTCTCCAGACAGTTTCCATGGGGAAAGTGGTTCTATTTTTACCTAGTCACATGTTCTCCCCTAAGACTGTGATATTAAGCGGTAACCTATTTAAGGGAAGATCTCTGACTGATAGTTCAGTTTCAGACCGACAGACAGACAGACAGACAGACACACAGACACACAGACACATAGACAATATCAATTAAACCTTACATTGTACTGGAAAGGGCTGTGGCCAGGAGTGGTTTTGAGATTTGAGATAGCGGAAGAGTGAGTGAGTCAGTGTGTGTTTCACACACACACACACACACACACACACACACACACACACACACACACACACACACACACACACACACACACACACACACACACACACACACACACACACACACACACACACACACACAATCTTGTATAACTAACCTTGTGGGGACACACAATTCAGTCCCATTCAAAATCCTATTTTCCCTAACCCCTAAACCTAACCCTAACCTTTACCCCAAAACCTAACCTTAACCCTAACCCTAAACCTAACCCTAGCCCCTAACCCTAAAACTAACCCTAGCTCCTAACCCTAAACCTAACCCTAATTCTAACCCTAACTCTAATTCTAACTGTAACCCTAAACCCCCTAGAAATAGCATTTGACCTTGTGGGGACTAACATAAGTTAGTTTTTGTTTGTTTACTATTCTTGTGGGGACTTCTGATCAAGTATAGTTAAACACGTCCACACACACACAGGAGTAGTGAGCGACGCTGTGACAAAAGTAACAACTCCCTGAGATTCCCATGATGTTTGTGATAGATAGAGAAAGAGAGAGAGAGAGCGAGAGAGAGAGAGAATGAGAGAGAGAGAGAGAGAAAGAGAGAAAGAGAGAGAGAGAGAGAGAGAGAGAGAGAGAGAGAGAGAGAGAGAGAGAGAGCGAATGAGAGAGAGAGAAAGAGAGAGCGAGAGAGAGAAAGAGAGAGAGAGAGAGAGAGAGAGAGAGAGAAAGAGAGAGAGAGAGAGAGAGAGAGAGAGAGAGAGAGAGAAAGAGAGAGTGAGAGAGAGAAAGAGATGGAGAGAGAGAGAGAGTGAACCATTGCACGGTGTGTTTCTCTAAACCCGTCTGTCCAGTTCCTCTGTAGGTCTATAGAACAGTACAGACAAGGTATGTTGTGTCAGCAACCTATTTACCATCTAGAGTCCTGAGGCTTTACCACTAGAAGAAACAGATTGAAGATTTACATTTAACCAGTCAGGATTTCTTTATTTTCTTCTAGAAAAATATATTTGATGATAAACTCTAAAGAGATGATGAGATAAGCGGGAAAAGTGAAATGACGCATGAAAAAACCTAATTATCAGCTGTTGTTAGTCAGTGTTATTCTGAACAGTAGATATTCTTATCCTAGCCTGGAACCCCAATTGATATGGTGGTGAAACAGAGCATACAGGTTAGGATTCCAGGCTATGCCTGTTGTGACCATGATGGGTGACTAACTAGAGGAGTCATTAACCGGGATGAGCTCTGGAAGACTCACTATCGTGTGAAGTGATAAGGGACTCTGACTCAGTGCAGATAAGGGCGGCAGGTAGCTTAGTGGGTAAGAGCGTTGTGCCAGTAACCGAAACGTCGCTGGTTTTAATCCCCGAGCCGACTAGATGAAAAATCTGTCGATGTGCCCTTGAGCAAGGCACTTAACCCTAATTGCTCCTGTAAGTCGCTCTGGATAAGAGCGTCTGCTAAATGACTATTAATTATTATAAGGGCCCAGTCCCTAATGGCACCCAATTCCCTTTATAGTGCACTACTTTGACCAGGCCCATAGGGCAAAAGTAGTGCACTATTTATGAAATAGGGTGCCGTTTAGGACACAACCAAGGTCCACAAGTAATGATAAAGAGTGAGGACTCATCTCAGGGTCACAAACTCACAGTGCCTCTACAGGGAAATCAGGATATTACTGCCAGGAGGAGTAGCAGCAGCTATGAATGGTCACAACCATGCATGTACTTGGCATGGGAACAAGTGATGGCTTGAAAACGCTCCTGTTTGATCTCTACATTTGGAAGCATAATTTGAATTGGTCTGGTCCACAAACATATTGTTGCGTCTCAAATGGCATCCTATCCCCTATACTGCACACTTTGGACCAGGGTCCATACATGGGTATGTGAGATGGGAGTGAGGGGGGTTTGGAAACGGACCCATCTCCTGTTCTTCCCACCAGCTGTAGCTATAGTTGAAACTGACCTGGCAGAACAGTCATGTACCATCCATCTGGTGCCAGCATAACCAGGACATCATGAACAACAAACAAACATAACAATATTCACCTGCTGAGGAGAAGGGCCGGACCTCTGTTCTACTTCCTTGATTCCTCACATCCTGTCTCCTTGCCTCCTTCTCTAAATGCATTGGTGGAGAAAATCAGAAGGGAGGAACCTCAGATCTTCGACTTCAATATTCTTAGAAAAGGAGATGAGGGAGGGAGGATGTGAGGAATCAAGGAAATACAATTGAGATTCACCCAAGGTGTTGGGTATTCAGATACAACACCCCCATCAGTACAGACAGCAGCAGCTCCAAATCCACTGAGAAAAGACAACATTCTCATGAGCAGATTTGTAGCTACCCCTCGGGTCAAACAGAGTTACAATACTAGGATAGATTCATCTTTCAGATGTAAGGTCATTAAATGAGGTTAATCACACTGATCTAGGTCACTGGGAAAAGGCAATTAACTGTGAGAAGGATGTCCCTGAAGGACAACAGAGAGACAGAGACAGGAACTTAGAGGTTGGGAGATACAACTGGGTGACTTGACAGCAACAGTGTATGCCCTGTTTTCAGCGACCACTGACTGGCCACTGGTCATTTACATTTTAGTCATTTTAGCAGACGCTCTTATCCAGAGCGACTTACAGTTAGTGAGTGCATACATTTTCATACTGGCCCCCCGTAGGAAACAAACCCACAACCCTGGCGTTGCAAGCGTCATGATCTACCAACTGAGATACAGGGGACTGGGTTATGTACTATTATGTATTGTATTATGTATTGTATATGGTAGTGTATTATGTATTGTATTATCCATTGTATTATGTAGTGTATTATGCATTGTATTATGTATTGTATGTTGCATTGTATTATGTATTGAATTATGTAGTGTATTATGTATTGTATTATGTATTGTATTATTTAGTGTATTATGTAGTGTATTATGTAGTGTATTAAGTATTGTATTGTATTATGTAGTGTATTATGTATTGTATTATGTATTGTATTATGTATTGTATTATGTATTGTATAATGTAGTGTATTATGTAGTGTATTCTGTAGTGTATAATGTATTGTAACATGTATTGTATTATGTATTGTATTATGTAGTGTATTATGTAGTGTATTATGTATTGTATTGTATTATGTAGTGTATTATGTAGTGTATTATGTAGTGCTTTATGTATTGTATTATGTATTGTATCATGTATTGTATTATGTAGTGTATTATGTAGTGTATTCTGTAGTGTATTATGTATTGTAATATGTATTGTATTATGTATTGTATTATGTATTGTAATATGTAGTGTATTATGTAGTGTATTATGTAGTGTATTATGTATTGTATTGTAAAATGTAGTGTATTATGTAGTGTATTATGTAGTGCTTTATGTATTGTATTATGTATTGTATTATGTATTGTATTATGTATTGTACTATGTAGTGTATTATGTAGTGTATTATGTAGCGTATTATGTAGCGTAATATGTAGTGTATTATGTAGTGTTATGTATTGTAATATGTATTGTATTATGTATTGTATTAGGTATTGTATTATGCATTGTAATATGTAGTGTATTATGTAGTGTATTATGTAGTGTATTATGTAGTGTTATGTATTGTAATATGTAGTGTATTATGTAGTGTATTATGTAGTGTTATGTAGTGTATTATGTTTTGTATTATGTATTGTACTATGTATTGTATTATGTATTGTAATATGTATTGTATTATGTAGTGTATTATGTAGTGTATTATGTAGCGTATTATGTATTGTAATATGTAGTGTATTATGTAGTGTTATGTATTGTAATATGTAGTGTATTATGTAGTGCTTATGTTAACTGTGAGAAGGATGTCCCTGAAGGACAACAGAGAGACAGAGACAGGAACTTAGAGGTTGGGAGATACTGTCACGGATTCTGCCGAGGCTGCTCCCCCTCCTGGTACGAGCAGGCATCGGCGGTCGCCGTCCCCGGAGTACTAGCTGCCACCGATCTATGTTTCTGTGTGAGATTGCCTTTGTCTGTCTGTCACACCTGTGTCCTATTGTGTATTCATCACCTGTCCTATAAGTTCCGTCTTTTTTCTTGGTAGGATTGTGTGTTGTTGTTCGCCTGTCGTTGTGCTGCGTGTTTTGCTTCTTGTTTGTTATTCTAGTGTTTTACGCTTGTTGCGTAAATGCTCGCCTCTTATTGTTGGAGGTCGTTTGTTTACCGTTTCCTTTTGGAATTGTTGAGTAAACTCTGTTGGACTGAGCCTCGGTGTCCTGCGCCTGACTTCCACCACACATACACCTCACACATGGCAGAACAACACACCATCTCCATGGAGTCAGCAGGAACAGCGGCGATACCCGATTCCCTGGAGGACCGGATTAATTACCAGGACGCCATGATCCGGCAACTCGGGGTCGCCATGGACGAGGTGTCCAACAGACTGCGCCGGTTGATGAATCGGGAGGTGCCCACGCCTTCTCACACCATCCCAGCACCAACGGCCAGTCCTCCTCTCTCAGCACCGGAACCCAGTGGCATTCGGCTCTCGCTCCCGAGGGCATATGACGGTTCTGCAGCCGGGTGTCAGGGCTTTCTCCTACAGGTAGAACTTTACCTTGCCACCATACACCCGGGCGCCCCTCGGGATACGAGAGCGTCTCCGCCCTCATCTCCTGTCTCTCCGGGAAAGCGTTGGAGTGGGCCAACGCCGAATGGAGGGGGAATAGACGCCGCCACCATCACCTACGCGGAGTTTTCCCGCCGCTTCAGGACTGTCTTCGATCATCCACCTGAGGGGAAAGCGGCGGGAGAGCGTCTATTCCACCTCCGACAGGGGGAAGAGGAGCGCACAGGAGTTCGCACTGGAGTTCCGGACACTAGCAGCGGATGCGGGATGGAATGAGAGGGCCCTCATTGACCACTATCGGTGTAGCCTACGAGAGGACGTTCGTCGTGAGATGGCCTGCAGGGACACCAACCTGTCGTTCGACCAGCTGGTGGACATCTCCATCAGTCTAGACACCCTGCTGGCTACCCGCGGACGTCCCCGAGTGGGGGTCGTCCATTCCATCCTCCAGCACCTCCGAGCCTATTCCTATGGAGCTCGGGGGTGCTGGCGCTAGAGAGAGGAGGAGGGAGAACCCGAGGAGGGCCAACCCCTGCACCAACTGTGGCCGTGGAGGACACACCACGGCCAGGTGCTGGGGAGGGTCTTCTGAGAGAGGGGACAACAGGTCACGCACTGGGGGAGTCAGTCCAGGTGAGTAGGCGCCCCACTTACCCAGAGCTCTCTGTTGGTCACATGAGTATTCCTGTGCGTTTTTCACAGGTGGCACCTCATTCCCAGCATAAGGCGCTAGTAGATTCAGGCGCAGCTGGGAACTTTATTGATCGTAAATTTTGTGCTAGGTTAGGAATTCCCCTTCGGCCGGTAGAAGTTCCATTCCCTGTCCATGCATTAGACAGCCGGCCGTTGGGGTCGGGTCTTATCAGGGATGTCACAGCACCGCTGACGATGACTACGCAGGGGGGTCATGAGGAGATCATTCAGTTCTATCTGATTGACTCTCCTGCGTACCAGTGGTGTTGGGGCTTCCCTGGTTAAGTACCCACGATCCTACCATAGCGTGGCAACAGAGGGCTCTTATGGAGTGGTCTGCCCAGTGTGTAGGGAGATGTCTAGGTGTTTCCATAGGGGCGACCTCGGTAGAGAGTCCGAACCAAGTGCCCGCACTGCGCATTCCCCCAGTATGAGGATTTAGCACTGGTATTTAGTAAATCGAGGGCAGCAAGGCTACCTCCTCATAGACAGGGGGACTGTGCGATAAATATCCAGACTGGAGCAGCTCTTCCCAGGAGTCATGTGTATCCCCTGTCTCAAGAGGAGACAGCGGCTATGGAGACATACATAGCTGAGTCCTTGGCACAGGGATACATACGGCCCTCTACTTCCCCAGTCTCCTCGAGTTTCTTCTTTGTGAAGAAGAAGGACGGGGGATTGCGCCCGTGTATTGATTATCGTAGTCTCAATCAGATTACAGTTAAATACAGCTACCCACTGCCACTGATTGCGACGATGACGGAATCATTACGCGGAGCGCGATTCTTCACAAAGTTAGATCTCAGGAGCGCGTACAATCTGGTGCGCATTAAGGGGGGGGATGAATGGAAGACAGCATTTAGTACCACCTCGGGTCATTACGAGTATCTCGTCATGCCATACGGGTTAATGAATGCTCCTTCAGTCTTCCAATCCTTTGTTGACGAGATTTTCCGGGACATGCATGGGCAGGGTGTCGTAGTTTACATCGACGACATCCTGGTGTACTCTTCTACACGAGCCGAGCATGTAGCCCAGGTGCGCCGAGTATTGAGACGACTGTTGGAGCATGACTTGTATGTCAAGGCAGAGAAATGCCTGTTCTTCCAGGAGTCCGTCTCCTTTTTGGGTTATCGTTGTCCGCGTCTGGCGTGGAGATAGAGGTAGATCGGGTATCGGCTGTGCGTAATTGGCAAACTCCAACCACCGTAAAAGAGGTGCAGCGGTTCTTGGGTTTTGCTAATTACTACCGGAGGTTTATCCGGGGCTTTGGACAGGTTGCAGTTCCCATTACGTCCCTGCTAAAGGGGGTCCGGTGCGCTTGCAGTGGTCAGCTGAGGCGGACAGGGCATTTGTCAAGCTGAAGAACCTGTTCGCCTCGGCCCCGGTGCTGGCGCATCCGGATCCCTCTTTGCCTTTCCAAGTAGAGGTGGACGCGTCCGAGACCGGTATTGGGGCAGTCCTGTCACAACGGTCCGGCACGCCACCTAAGCTCCGCCCCTGTGCATTCTACTCTAAGAAGCTCAGCTCGGCGGAGCGCAATTATGACGTTGGGGACAGGGAGCTGTTAGCTGTAGTCCAGGCCCTAAAGGTGTGGAGGCATTGGCTTGAGGGGGCTCAACACCCTTTCCTCATTCTGACTGATCACCGTAACCTGGAGTACATCCGGGCAGCTAGGAGATTGAACCCTCGTCAGGCTAGGTGGAACATGTTCCTGACCCGGTTTGTTTTTAAGATCACATACATCCCTGGGTCCCAGAACGGTAAGGCAGACGCCCTGTCCCGGCAGTATGACACAGAGGAGAGGTCCATTGAGCCTATTTCCATACTGCCGGAGTCTTGTCTGGTGGCTCCGGTAGTATGGGAGGTCGATGCGGAAATCGAGCGGGCGCTGCGTACCGACCCTACTCCCCCCGAGTGTCCTGTGGGGCGGACGTACGTTCCGCTCGAGGTTCGTGATCGGCTTATTTCTTGGGCTCATACATCACCCTCCTCTGGACATCCTGGTATTGGTCGGACGGTGCACTGCCTTAGCGTAAAATACTGGTGGCCAACGTTAGCCAGGGGATGTGAGGGTTTATGTCTCCTCCTGCTCGGTATGTGCCCAGTGTAAGGCACCTAGACATTTGCCCAGAGGTAAGTTACATCCTCTGCCCGTTCCACAACGACCATGGTCCCACCTCTCGGTAGATTTTGTGACCGATCTACCCCCTTCCCAGGGTAATACCACCATCTTGGTCGTTGTGGATCGGTTTTCTAAGGCCTGTCGTCTCCTCCCACTGCCGGGTCTCCCTACTGCCCTACAGACCGCCGAGGCCCTCTTTACCCACGTGTTCCGGCACTATGGGGTCCCCGAGGATATTGTGTCCGACCGAGGTCCCCAGTTCACCTCCAGAGTCTGGGGGGCTTTCATGGAACGCCTGGGGGTCTCGGTTAGCCTTACCTCGGGGTACCACCCAGAGAGCAATGGGCAGGTTGAACGTGTGAACCAGGATGTGGGTAGGTTTTGAGGTCCTATTGCCGGGACCGGCCGGAGGAGTGGTCGAGGTATATCCCCTGGGCAGAGATGGCCCAGAACTCTCTCCGCCACTCCTCCACCGGATTAACACCTTTCCAGTGTATTTTAGGGTATCAGCCGGTCCTGGCACCGTGGCACGAGAGCCAGACCGAGGCCCCTGCGGTGGACGAAGTGGATTCGGCGCTCGGAGGAGACGTGGGGACGCTGCCCATGTCCATCTGCAGCGTGCCATCCGTCAACAAAAGGCGAGCGCCGATCGCCACCGCAGTGAGGGGCCGGTGTACGCACCGGGAGATCGAGTCTGGCTCTCGACTCGAAACCTGCCCCTCCGCCTGCCCTGCCGGAAGCTGGGTCGGCGGTTTGTGGGGCCCTTTAAAGTCCTGAGAAGGTTGAACGAGGTGTGTTACAGGTTACAACTGCCTATAGAGTACAAAAATATTAACCCCTCGTTCCATGTGTCTCTTCTCAGGCCGGTGGTAGCTGGTCCACTCCAGGATAATGAGATAGGAGAGACCCCTCCGCCCCCTTTGGACATCGAGGGGGCCCCGGCGCACAGAGTCCGGACCATCTTGGACTCGAGGCGCCGGATGAGTGGTCTCCAGTATCTCGTGGAGTGGGAGGGGTACGGTCCGGAGGAACGGTGCTGGGTGCCCAGGAGGGACATCCTCGATCCATCCCTCCTGACTGATTTCCATCGTGGGCATCCCACGCGCCCGGGGTCCGCGTCCTCCTGGCCGTCCCCGAGGCCGGGTCGGCGCACGGCTGGAGCCGCCGCGTCAAGGGGGGTACTGTCACGGATTCTGCCGAGGCTGCTCCCCCTCCTGGTACGAAGCAGGCATCGGCGGTCGCCGTCCCCGGAGTACTAGCTGCCACCGATCTATGTTTCTGTGTGAGATTGCCTTTGTCTGTCTGTCACACCTGTGTCCTATTGTGTATTCATCACCTGTCCTATAAGTTCCGTCTTTTTTCTTGGTAGGATTGTGTGTTGTTGTTCGCCTGTCGTTGTGCTGCGTGTTTTGCTTCTTGTTTGTTATTCTAGTGTTTTACGCTTGTTGCGTAAATGCTCGCCTCTTATTGTTGGAGGTCGTTTGTTTACCGTTTCCTTTTGGAATTGTTGAGTAAACTCTGTTGGACTGAGCCTCGGTGTCCTGCGCCTGACTTCCACCACACATACACCTCACCTCATGGCAGATACAACTGGGTGACTTGACAGCGACAGTGTATGCCCTGTTTTCAGCGACCGCTGACTGGCCACTGGTCATTTACATTTTAGTCATTTTAGCAGACGCTCTTATCCAGAGCGACTTACAGTTAGTGAGTGCATACATTTTCATACTGGCCCCCCGTGGGAAACAAACCCACAACCCTGGCGTTGCAAGCGCCATGATCTACCAACTGAGATACAGGGGACTGGGTTATGTACTATTATGTAGTGTATTATGTATTGTATTATGTATTGTATATGGTAGTGTATTATGTATTGTATTATCTATTGTATTATGTAGTGTATTATGCATTGTATTATGTATTGTATGTTGCATTGTATTATGTATTGAATTATGTAGTGTATTATGTATTGTATTATGTATTGTATTATTTAGTGTATTATGTAGTGTATTATGTAGTGTATTAAGTATTGTATTGTATTATGTAGTGTATTATGTATTGTATTATGTATTGTATTATGTATTGTATTATGTATTGTATTATGTATTGTATAATGTAGTGTATTATGTAGTGTATTCTGTAGTGTATA
This sequence comes from Coregonus clupeaformis, assembly GCF_020615455.1. Taxonomy (NCBI): domain Eukaryota; kingdom Metazoa; phylum Chordata; class Actinopteri; order Salmoniformes; family Salmonidae; genus Coregonus; species Coregonus clupeaformis. The sequence continues at coordinate 15,649,136 of NC_059208.1, forward strand.
ATGTATTGTAACATGTATTGTATTATGTATTATATTATGTAGTGTATTATGTAGTGTATTATGTATTGTATTGTATTATGTAGTGTATTATGTAGTGTATTATGTAGTGCTTTATGTATTGTATTATGTATTGTATCATGTATTATATTATGTAGTGTATTCTGTAGTGTATTATGTATTGTAATATGTATTGTATTATGTATTGTATTATGTATTGTAATATGTAGTGTATTATGTAGTGTATTATGTATTGTATTGTAAAATGTAGTGTATTATGTAGTGTATTATGTAGTGCTTTATGTATTATATTATGTATTGTATTATGTATTGTATTATGTATTGTAATATGTAGTGTATTATGTAGTGTATTATGTAGCGTATTATGTATCGTAATATGTAGTGTATTATGTAGTGTTACATATTGTAATATGAATTGTATTATGTATTGTATTAGGTATTGTATTATGCATTGTAATATGCAGTGTATTATGTAGTGTATTATGTAGTGTTATGTATTGTAATATGTAGTGTATTATGTAGTGTATTATGTATTGTATTATGTATTGTACTATGTATTGTATTATGTAGTGTATTATGTAGTGTTATGTATTGTAATATGTAGTGTATTATGTAGTGCTTTATGTATTGTAACATGTATTGTAATATGTAGTGATTTACGTAGTGTATTATGTAGTGTATTATGTAGCGTATTATGTATTGTAATATGTAGTGTATTATGTAGTGTTATGTATTGTAATATGTAGTGTATTATGTATTGTATTATGTAGTGTATTATGTAGTGTAATATGTAGTGTACAATGTAGTGCTTTATGTATTGTATTATGTATTGTATTATGTATTGTATTATGTATTGTAATATGTAGTGTATTACGTAGTGTTATGTATTGTAATATGTAGTGCATTATGTAGTGCTTTATGTATTGTATTATGTATTGTAATATGTAGTGTATTATGTAGTGTATTATGTAGCGTATTATGTATCACAATAAGTAGTGTATTATGTAGTGTTATGTATTGTAATATGTATTGTATTATGTATTGTATTAGGTATTGTATTATGTATTGTATTATATAGTGTATTATGTAGTGTTATGTATTGTAATATGTAGTGTATTATGTAGTGTTATGTAGTGTATTATGTATTGTATTATGTAGTGTATTATGTAGTGTATTATGTAGTGCTTTATGTATTGTATTATGTATTGTATTATGTATTGTATTAGGTATTGTATTATGCATTGTAATATGTAGTGTATTATGTATTGTATTATGTAGTGTATTATGTAGTGTTATGTATTGTAATATGTAGTGTATTATGTAGTGCTTTATGTATTGTATTATGTATTGTAATATGTAGTGTATTATGTAGTGTATTATGTAGCGTATTATGTATCACAATAAGTAGTGTATTATGTAGTGTTATGTATTGTAATATGTATTGTATTATGTATTGTATTAGGTATTGTATTATGTATTGTATTATGTAGTGTATTATGTAGTGTTATGTATTGTAATATGTAGTGTATTATGTAGTGTTATGTAGTGTATTATGTATTGTATTATGTATTGTATTATGTATTGTATAATGTAGTGTATTATGTAGTGTTATGTAGTGTATTATGTATTGTATTATGTAGTGTATTATGTAGTGTATTATGTAGTGCTTTATGTATTGTATTATGTATTGTATTATGTATTGTATTAGGTATTGTATTATGCATTGTAATATGTAGTGTATTATGTATTGTATTATGTATTGTATTATGTAGTGTTATATATTGTAATATGTAGTGTATTATGTAGTGTATTATGTAGTGTTATGTATTGTATTATGTATTGTATTATGTATTGTACTATGTATTGTATTATGTATTGTAATATGTATTGTAATATGTAGTGTTTTATGTAGTGTTATGTATTGTAATATGTAGTGTATTATGTATTGTATTATGTAGTGTATTATGTAGTGTTATGTAGTGTGTTATGTATTGTATTATGTAGTGTATTATGTATTGTAATATGTATTGTATTATGCAGTGTTATGTACTGTAATATGTAGTGTATTATGTATTGTATTGTATTATGTAGTGTTATGTAGTTTATTATGTATTGTATTATGTAGTGTTATGTATTGTAATATGTAGTGTAATATGTATTGTATAATGTAGTGTATTATGTATTGTGTTATGTAGTGTATTTGTTAGTGTATTATGTAGTGCATTATGTAGTGTATTATGTATTGTAATATGTAGTGTATTATTGTTACGAGAATTTCTATCTCTAATTCAACCTAAACTTGAATCATTACCAGAGGTTGTAAGGCTCTGGTTTTAATCATCAATGATTCAAGGTCCACAACCCACAAGGATTATCTGTATTTTTATTCATGGAGAGCTCTAGCGCCAAAAACACATACACTCCGTTTTATACCTCCTGAACTTGACTCCTCCCACCATTAGGTGGCTTTTCTAAACAGTTTCCGCCTTCCCCTTCACCCTTGAATGTTTAGTACCGCCCCCTCTGTTAGTGGGTTGACACTACATGATAATTCTAACATTTATACTGTATTTGGGGTGAAATCCTTTAGTCATTATTCTTAAAATCCAAATTAATCTAACAATTATGTATTGTATTATGTAGTGTATTATATATTGTATCATGTAGTGTATTATGTATTGTATTATGTAGTGTATTATATATTGTATTATGTATTGTTTTATCTAGTGTTATGTAGGGTATTATTGTCAGTAGCTGAGTGTAGATGCGGTGTGGAAATCAAGCGCAGGAAACACGGGCGTTCGTGAACAGACTTTAGTAAACGAAGGCAGCACCAAACAGGCGAACAGCCAACCCAACCGGGAGGCAAAATACAAATTACGCACAACACACACAGTGCGTAAAACGACGAATAGCGCACACAGTGCGGACTCTCGAAAACCAACAAAACACGAGAGTAAATACAGAGAGCACCAGCTTGACAAAAAACAATCACACATAACACCTGACCCAACACACGATAACTAAATAGGAAACAAAATCAAACACTAACAAGGGACAGGTGTACAAACAGACAAAACCAAACAAACATGAAACATCGAACGGTGGCAGCTAGTACTCCGGGGACGACGACCGCCGAAGCCTGCCCGAACAAGGAGGAGGAGCAGCCTCGGCCGAAACTGTGACAGTACCCCCCCCTTTGACGCGCGGCTCCAGCCGTGCGCCGATCCCGGCCTCGGGGACGACCAGGACGACGCGGAGCAGGGCGCGTAGGATGACCCCGATGGAACTCGGTCAGCAGGGACAGGTCTAATATGTCCCTCCTCGGCACCCAGCACCGCTCCTCCGGGCCGTACCCCTCCCACTCCACGAGATATTGGAGACCCCCCATCCGGCGTCTCGAATCAAGGATGGACCTCACAGTGTACGCCGGAGCCCCCTCGATGTCCAACGGGGGCGGAGGAATCTCCTCTATCTCATAGTCCTGGAGTGGACCAGCTACCACCGGCCTGAGGAGAGACACATGGAACGAGGGGTTAATATTCCTGTAATCAATAGGCAGTTCTAACCTGTAACACACCTCGTTCAACCTCCTCAGGACTTTGAATGGCCCCACAAACCGCCGACCCAGCTTCCGGCAGGGCAGGCGGAGGGGCAGGTTTCTGGTCGAGAGCCAGACTCGATCTCCAGGTGCGTTTACAGGACCCTCACTGCGGTGGAGATCGGCGCTCGTCTTATGCCGACGGATGGCCCGCTGCAGATGGACGTGGGCAGCGTTCCATGTCTCCTCCGAGCGCCGCACCCACTCATCCACCGCAGGGGCCTCGATCTGGCTCTCGTGCCAAGGTGCCAGAACCGGCTGGTACCTAACACACACTGGAAAGGGGTTAGTTGGGTGGAGGAGTGGCGGAGAGAGTTCTGCGCCATCTCGGCCCACGGAACGTATCTCGCCCACTCCTCCGGCCGGCCCTGGCAATAAGACCTCAGAAACCTACCCACATCCTGGTTGACACGTTCAACCTGCCCATTACTCTCCGGGTGGTAACCCGAGGTAAGGCTCACGAAAACCCCCAACCGTTCCATAAAGGCTCTCCACACTCTGGAGGTGAACTGGGGGCCTCGATCAGACACTATATCCTCGGGTACCCCGTAATGCCGGAAGACATGGGTAAACAGAGCCTCAGCGGTCTGTAGGGCAGTAGGGAGACCCGGCATGGGAAGGAGACGACAGGCCTTCGAGAACCGATCCACAACGACCAGGATGGTAGTATTCCCCTGTGAGGGGGAAGGTCTGTAACAAAGTCCACCGAGAGGTGGGACCAGGGTCGTTGTGGAACGGGCAGGGGTTGTAGCTTACCCCTGGGCAAATGTCTGGGCGCCTTACACTGTGCACACACCGAACAGGAGGAGACATAAACCCTCACATCCCTGGCTAACGTTGGCCACCAGTACTTAGTGCTAAGGCAGTGAACTGTCCGGCCGATACCTGGATGTCCAGAGGAGGGGGACGTATGAGCCCAATAAATGAGGCGATCGCGTACCTCGAGCGGAACGTGACGTCCGACCCACTGGACACTGTGGAGGACTTGGGTCGGTGCGTAACGCCCGCTCGATCTCTGCATCGACCTCCCATACCACCGGTGCCACCAGACAAGACTTTGGTAGTATGGGAGTGGGCTCAACGGACCTCTCCTCCGTGTCATACCGCCGAGACAGGGCATCTGCCTTCCCGTTCTGGGACCCAGGGATGTAAGTGATTTTAAACACAAACCGGGCTAGAAACATCGTCCAGCGGGCCTGGCGAGGGATTCAGTCTCCTAGCTGCCCGGATGTACTCCAGGTTACGGTGGTCCGTCAAAATGAGGAAAGGGTGTTGAGCCCCCTCAAGCCAATGCCTCCACACCTTTAGGGCCTGTACCACGGCTAACAGCTCCCTGTCCCCTACGTCATAATTCCGCTCCGCCGGACTGAGCTTCTTAGAATAAAAGGCACAGGGGCGGAGCTTAGGTGGTGTGCCAGACCGTTGTGAGAGGACGGCCCCAATACCGGCCTCGGACGCGTCTACCTCTACCTGGAATGGTAAAGCGGGATCCGGATGCGCCAACACCGGCGCCGAGGTAAACAGGTCCTTCAGTCTCCCAAAAGCCCTGTCCGCCTCAGCTGACCACCGCAAGCGCACCGGACCCCCCTTCAACAGAGACGTTATGGGAGCTGCCACCTGTCCAAAACCCCGGATAAACCTCCGGTTATAATTCGCAAAACCTAAGAACTGTTGCACCTCTTTCACAGTGGTTGGGGTTTGCCAATTACGCACAGCTGACACCCGGTCAACCTCCATCTTCACCCCTGACGCAGACAACTGATAACCCAAAAAGGAGACCGACTTCTGAAAGAACAGACATTTCTCTGCCTTGACATATAGGTCATGCTCCAACAGTCTCCTCAACACTCGGCGCACCAGGGCTACATGCTCAGCTCGGGTAGAACTGTACACCAGAATATCGTCTATGTACACGACTACTCCCTGCCCCTGCATGTCCCGGAAAATCTCATCTACAAAGGATTGGAAGACTGAGGGAGCATTCATTAACCCATATGGCATGACGAGATACTCGTAATGACCGGAGGTCGTGCTAAATGCTGTCTTCCATTCATCGCCCTCTCTAATGCGCACCAAGTTATATGCGCTCCTGAGATCCAATTTTGTGAAGAACTGAGCACCGTGTAATGACTCCGTCATAGTCGCAATCAGAGGAAGTGGATAACTGTACTTCACCGTAATCTGATTGAGACCGCGGTAATCAATACACGGGCGCAAACCTCCATCTTTTTTCTTCACAAAAAAGAAGCTCGAGGAAGCGGGTGAAGTGGAGGCCCGTATGTATCCCTGTCTCAGAGACTCGGCGATGTAAGTTTCCATCGCCTTCCTCTCCTCTTGAGACAAGGGATACACATGGCTCCGCGGGAGTGCTGCTCCTAACTGGAGATCTATCGCACAATCCCCCCGTCTATGAGGCGGCAGCTGCGCCGCCCTTGTCTTACTAAACACCAGTGTCAAATCCTCATACTCGGGGGGAATATGCAGTGCGGGCATTTGATTTGGACTCCCACCGAGGTCGCCCCTATGGAAACACCCAGACATAGCCCCTCACACTGAACAGACCACCCTTTAAGAGCTTTCTCTCGCCACGAAATAGTAGGATCATGGGTAATCAACCAGGGAAGTCCCAGCACCACCGGATACGCAGGAGAGTCAATCAGATAGAGCTGAATCGTCTCCTCATGACCCCCCTGCGTCTTCATCCTAATGGGCACTGTGACCTCCCTAATTAACCCAGATCCTAACAGACGGCTATCTAGGGCATGTACAGGGAAAGGCTTATCAACGGGAAGGAGAGGAATCCCTAACTCTACACAGAACTGGCGATCTACAAAATTCCCAGCTGCGCCTGAATCTACTAGCGCCTTATGCTGGGAACGAGGTGCAACCTGTGGGAAACAAACAGGCAAGGTTATGTGAACGACAGAAAGCTCTGGGTAAGTAGGGCGCCTACTCACCTGGGAGGACTCCCCAATGCGTGGCCTGCCTTCACCTCCACCGGGGAACCTTCCCCAACACCTAGCCACGGTGTGCCACGGCCCCCCTCGGGTTCCTACTCCTCCGTTCTCTAGCGCCAGCACCTCCGAGCTCCATAGGGCTCGGCTCGGAGGTGCTGGAAGGTGGAATGGGCAACGCCCACCCGGGACGTCCACGGGTGGCGAGCAGGGTGTCCAGCCGAATGGCCATGTCGACCAGTTGGTCAAACGACAACGTGGTATCCCTGCACGCCAACTCTCTCTGGACGTCCTCCCGGAGGCTGCAGCGGAAGTGGTCATGAGGGCCCGCTCATTCCACCCTGCATCTGCCGCTAGAGTCCGGAACTCCAAAGCAAAATCCTGTGCGCTCCTCATCCCCTGTCGGAGGTAGAACAGACGCTCCCCCGCCGCCTTCCCTTCTGGTGGATGGTCAAACACGGCACGGAAGCGGCGGAAGAACTCCGCATAGGTAATAGTAGCGGCGTCTATTCTCCTCCATTCGGCGTTGGCCCACTCCAACGCCTTGCCGGAGAGACAGGAGATGAGGGCGGAGATGCTCTCGTGTCCCGAGGGCGCCGGGTGTACGGTGGCGAGGTAGAGCTCCACTTGCAGCAGGAACCCTTGACACCCGGCAGCGGAGCCGTCGTACGCCCTCGGGAGCGAGAGCCGAATCCCGCTGGGTTCCGGAAGGGGGACAGGAGGACTGACCGATGGGGATGGTCCGGTAGGTGGGGGCGTGGGTACCCCGCTGCTTTCCCATCGGTGGAGAGTGTTCATCACCCGATCCAGGGCGTGACCGATCTGGTTGATCCTGTCCTCCTGCCCACGAAGACGGTCCTCCATGATGTCCGTTGGCGCGGTTGCTCCTGCTGATTCCATGGGTTGATGTGTGATTCTGTCAGTAGCTGAGTGTAGATGCGGTGTGGAAATCAAGCGCAGGAAACACGGGCGTTCGTGAACAGACTTTAGTAAACGAAGGCAGCACCAAACAGGCGAACAGCCAACCCAACCGGGAGGCAAAATACAAATTACGCACAAACAAACACAGTGCGTAAAACGACGAATAGCGCACACAGTGCGGACTCTCGAAAACCAACAAAACACGAGAGTAAATACAGAGAGCACCAGCTTGACAAAAAACAATCACACATAACACCTGACCCAACACACGATAACTAAATAGGAAACAAAATCAAACACTAACAAGGGACAGGTGTACAAACAGACAAAACCAAACAAACATGAAACATCGAACGGTGGCAGCTAGTACTCCGGGGACGACGACCGCCGAAGCCTGCCCGAACAAGGAGGAGGAGCAGCCTCGGCCGAAACCGTGACAATTATGTATTGTAATATGTAGTGTATTATGTATTTTATTGTATTATGAACTGTATTATGTATTGTATTATCTATTGTATTATTTAGTGTATTATGTATTGTATTTTGTATTGTATTATCTAGTGTTATATAGTGTATTATGTATTGTAATATGTAGTGTACTATGTATTGTATTGTATTATGGAATGTATTATGTTGTGTATTATGTATTGTATTATGTATTGTATTATCTAGTGTTATGTAGTGTATTATGTATTGTAATATGTAGTGTATTATGTATTGTAATGTATTATGTAGCGTTTTATGTATTGTATTATCTAGTGTTATGTAGTTTGTTATGTATTGTAATATGTAGTGCATTATGTATTGTATTACCTAGTGTATTATGTATTGTATTATGTATTGTATTGTGTAGTGTATTATGTACTGCATTATGTAGTCTATTATGTATTGTATTATCTATTGTATTATGCAGTGTATTATGTATTATATTATGTATAGTATTATGTAGTGTATTATGTTGTCACGCCCTGACTCAGGGGACGGTTATTTGTTGAGTCAGGGTGTGTATATTTTGTGTTGTGTTTATTTCTATGTTTAGTTTCTAGATCGTTTAGATCTATGTTGGCCAGGGTGGTTCCCAATCAGAGGCAGCTGTAGCTCGTTGTCTCTGATTGGGGACATACTTAGGCAGCCTTTTGGTACCAGTCAGTTGTGGGATCTTGTTCCGTGTGAGGTATGTTATTTTGTCTACCTTGGACTTCACGTTTCGTTTGTTGTTTTGTCGTGTGTTCAGTACGTAAATAAATATGAATACATATCACGCTGCGCCTTGGCCCTTCTCGTTAATGAACGATCATGACAGAAGATCCCACCAAATGAGGACCAAGCAGCGTGTCCAGGAACAGACAGCCTGGACCTGGGAGGAGATCCTGGACGGGAAGGGATCCTGGACTTGGGAGGAGATTCAGGCCGGAATGGATCGCCGTCCTTGGGAGGAGACTGTGGAGGCGCGTTATAGAGAGGAGCAGCGGCAACGCAGAGGGTGCCGGCCGAGGAGGAAGCCCGAGAGACAGCCCCAATATTTTTTTTGGGGGGGGCTAAAAGGGTGGTTGGCAGAGCCTAGTGTTAGAGCAGAGCCAACTCCCCGTACTCATGCTAGGAAGCGTGTGACTGGGCAGGCTCCGTGTTATGCGGAGCCACGTACTGTGCCGCGAGTGTTCCGGCACAGTCCTGTACGTCCTGTGCTAGCACCACGCACGTGTCGTGCGAAGATGGGCATTCAGCCAGGACGGGGTGTGCCGGCTCAACACTCGTGGTCTCCAGTACGCCTCCTCGGTCCCGTATATCCTGCGCCGGTGCTACGTGCTGTATCGCCAGTACGAGTGCACAGCCCCGTACGTCCTGTGCTAATGCCTCACACATATTGTGTGGAAGTAGGCATTCAGCCAGGACGGGTTGTGTCAGCTCTCCGCTCCAGACCTCCAGTCCGCCTCCACTGTCCGGTACGGCCCGTTCCTTCTCCCCGCACCAAGCCAGTGGTGCGTGTTCCCAGTCCGGCCCGGTCCGGTCCTGCTCCCCGCACCAAGCCAGTGGTGCGTGTTCCCAGTCCGGCCCGGCCCGTTCCTGCTCCCCGCACCAAGCCAGTGGTGCGTGTTCCCAGTCCGGCCCGTTCCTGCTCCTCGCACCGAGCCAGTGGTGCGCGTCGCCAGCCCGGTCCGGCCTGTTCCTGTCCCTCGCACCAAGCCAGTGGTGCGCGTCGCCAGCCCGGTCCGGCCTGTTCCTGTCCCTCGCACCAAGCCAGTGGTGCGCGTCCACAGTCCGGTACGGCCCGTTCCTGCTCCCCGCACCAAGCCAGTGGTGCGTGTTCCCAGTCCGGCCCGGCCCGTTCCTGCTCCCCGCACCAAGCCAGTGGTGCGTGTTCCCAGTCCGGCCCGGCCCGTTCTTGCTCCCCGCACCAAGCCAGTGGTGCGTGTTCCCAGTCCAGCCCGGCCTGTTCCTGTCTCTCGCACCAAGCCAGTGGTGCGCGTCGCCAGTCCGGTACGGCCCGTTCCTGCTCCCCGCTCCAAGCCAGTGGTGCGCGTCGTCAGCCCAGTCCGGCCCGTTCCTGCTCCCCGCACCAAGCCAGTGGTGCGCGTCGTCAGCCCGGTCCGGCCCGTTCCTGCTCCCGCACCAAGCCAGTGGTGCGCTGTCGTCAGCCCGGTCCGGCCCGTTCCTGCTCCCCGCACCAAGCCAGTGATGCGCGTCGTCAGCCCGGTCCGGCCCGTTCCTGCTCCCCGCACCAAGCCAGTGGTGCGCGTCGTCAGCCCGGTCCGGCCCGTTCCTGCTCCCCGCACCAAGCCAGTGGTGTGTGTGTCCAGTCCGGCACGGCCCGTGCCTGTTCCACCGGTGCATGGTCCGGCACCGGTCAGCTGCTCCACTCCGGAGCCAGAGCAATCCGCTCCACCGGGGTCCGGTCCAACTCCAGTCAGCGGATCCACTCCGGAGCCAGAGCAATCCGCTCCACCGGGGTCCAGTCCAGCTCCGGTCAGCCGCTCCCCTCCGGAGCCAGAGAAGTCCGCTACACCGGTGCCCAGTCCAGCTCCGGTCAGCGGCTCCAGTCCGGAGCCTGTACAGTTCGATCCATCGTTGTCGGGTCCAGCTCCAGTCAGCGGTGCCAGACCAGACCAGGGGCGCAACAGGGAGGTGGAGAGAAAGTGGTGGTCACGCCCGGAGCCGGATCCGCCTCCGAGGCGAAATGCCCACCCGGCCCCTACCCTGTTATGTTTATGTGGCGCGTCGGAGTCCGCACCTTTGGGGGGTACTGTCACGCCCTGACTCAGGGGACGTTTATTTGTTGAGTCAGGGTGTGTATATTCCTTGTTATGTTGTGTTTTTCTATGTTTAGTTCTAGATCGTTTAGATCTATGTTGGCCAGGGTGGTTCCCAATCAGAGGCAGCTGTAGCTCGTTGTCTCTGATTGGGGACCATACTTAGGCAGCCTTTTGGCACCAGTCAGTTGTGGGATCTTGTTCTGTATAGGTTTGTTTTGTGTAACCTTAAGACTTCACGTATCGTTTGTTTGTTGTTTTGTCGTGTTCAATACTTAAATAAACATGTACGCTTATCACGCTGCGCCTTGGTTCCACAAATCTTTAAACGATCGTGACATATGTAGTGTATTATGTCGTGTATTATGTAGTGCATTATGTATTGTATTATCTAGTGTTATGTGGTGTATTATGTATTATATTATGTATTGTATTATGTAGTGTCTTATGTAGTGTGTTATGTATTGTATTATGTATTGTATTGTGTATTGTATTATGTTGTGTATTATGTATTGTATTATGTAGTCTATTATGTAGTATATTATGTAGTGTATTATGTATTGTTTTATGTAGTGTATTATGTATTGTATTATGTTGTGTATTATGTATTGTATTGTGTAGTGTATTATGTAGTGTATTATGTAGTGTATGTTAGTGTATTATGTAGTGCATTATGTAGTGTATTATGTATTGTAATACGTTGTGTATTATGTATTGTATTATGTAGTGTATTACATATTGTATCATGTACTGTATTATGTATTGTATTATGTAGTGTATTATATATTGTATTATGTATTGTATTATGTATTGTATTGTATTATGTAGTGTATTATGTATTGTATTATGTAGTGTTATGTAGTGTGTTATGTATTGTAATATGTAATGCATTATGTATTGTATTGTATTATGTATTGTATTATGTAGTGTATTACGTATTGTATTATGTATTGTATTATGCATTGTATTATGTAGTGTTATGTAGTGTATTATGTATTGTAATATGTAGTGTATTATGTATTGTATTATGTATTGTATTACGTAGTGTATTATGTATTGTATTATGTATTGTATTGTGTAGTGTATTATGTAGTGCATTATGAAGTGTATTATGTATTATATTATCTATTGTATTATGTAGTGTATTATGTATTGTATTATCTAGTGTTATGTAGTGTATTACGTATTGTAATATGTTGTGTATTATGTATTGTATTGTATTATGTATTGTATTATCTAGTGAAATGTATTGTATTATGTAGTGTATTATGTATTGTATTATGTATTGTATTATGTAGTGTTATGTATTGTATTATATATTGTATTATGTAGTGTATTATGTAATGTATTATGTAATGTATTATCTAGTGTTATGTAGTGTATTACGTATTTTAATATGTTGTGTATTATGTATTGTATTGTATTATGTATTGTATTATGTCGTGTTTATGTATTGTATTATGTAGTGTTATGTAGTGTATTCTGTATTGTATTATGTATTGTATTATGTAGTGTATTATGTAGTGTATTATGTAGTGTATTATGTATTGTATTATGTATTGTATTGTGTATTGTATTATGTAGTGTAATATGCAGTGTAATATGCAGTGTATTATGTAGTATATTACGTATTGTATTATGTAGTGTATTATGTAGTGTATTATGTTGTGTATTATGTATTGTATTGTGTACTGTATTATGTAGTGTATTATGTTGTGTATTATGTATTGTATTGTGTACTGTATTATGTATTGTATTATGTATTGTATTGTGTAGTGTTATGTAGTGTATTATGTATTATATTATGTATTGTAATATGTAGTGTTATGTATTGTAATATGTAGTGTATTATGTATTGTATTATGTAGTGTATTATGTAGTGTTATGTAGTGTATTATGTATTGTATTATGTAGTGTTATGTATTGTAATATGTATTGTATTATGCAGTGTTATGTACTGTAATATGTAGTGTATTATGTATTGTATTGTATTATGTAGTGTTATGTAGTTTATTATGTATTGTATTATGTAGCGTTATGTATTGTAATATGTAGTGTATTATGTATTGTATAATGTAGTGTATTATGTATTGTATTATGTAGTGTATTTGTTAGTGTATTATGTAGTGCATTATGTAGTGTATTATGTATTGTAATATGTAGTGTATTATGTATTGTATTATGTAGTGTATTATATATTGTATCATGTAGTGTATTATGTATTGTATTATGTAGTGTATTATATATTGTATTATGCATTGTATTATGTAGTGTTATGTAGTGTATTATGTATTGTAATATGTAGTGTATTATGTAGTGTATTATGTATTGTATTATGTAGTGTATTATGTAGTGTATTAGTGGTCCTCTGTAGCTCAGCTGGTAGAGCACGGCGCTTGTAACGCTAAGGTAGTGGGTTCGATCCCCGGGACCACCCATACACAAAAAAAAAATTATGCACGCATGACTGTAAGTTGATGTGGATAAAAGCGTCTGCTAAATGGCATATTATTTATTTTATTTACATAGTGTATTATGTATTGTATTATGTATTGTATTGTGTAGTGTATTATGTAGTGCATTATGAAGTGTATTATGTATTGTATTATCTATTGTATTATGTCGTGTATTACATAGTGTATTATGTATTGTATTATGTATTGTATTGTGTAGTGTATTATGTAGTGCATTATGAAGTGTATTATGTATTGTATTATCTATTGTATTATGTCGTGTATTATGTATTGTATTATCTAGTGTTATGTAGTGTATTACGTATTGTAATATGTTGTGTATTATGTATTGTATTGTATTATGTATTGTATTATTTCGTGTTTATGTATTGTATTATGTAGTGTTATGTAGTGTATTATGTATTATATTATGTATTGTATTATGTAGTGTTATGTATTGTGTATTGTATTATGTATTGTATTATGTAGTGTATTATGTAGTGTATTATGTATTGTATTATGTATTGTATTATGTAGTATATTATGTATCGTATTCTGTATTGTATTATGTAGTGTATTATGTATTGTATTATGTAGTGTATTATGTATTGTATTATGTAGTGTTATGTATTGTATTATATATTGTATTATGTAGTGTATTATGTAATGTATTATGTAGTGTATTATGTAGTGTTAAGTATTGTATTATGTATTGTATTATGTATTGTATTATGCAGTGTTATGTAGTATATTATGTATTGTATTATGTAGTGTATTATGTATTGCATTATGTAGTGTATTACGTATTGTATTATGCATTGTATTATGCAGTGTTATGTAGTATATTATGTATTGTATTATGTAGTGTATTATGTATTGTATTATGTATTGTATTATGCAATGTTATGTAGTATATTATGTATTGTATTATGTAGTGTATTATGTAGTGTATTATGTATTGTATTATGTGTTGTATTATGTAGTGTATTATGTATTGTATTATGTAGTATATTATATATTGTATTATGTAGTGTATTATGTATTGTATTATGTAGTGTATTATGTAGTATATTATATATTGTATTATGTAGTGTATTATGTAGTGTTATGTATTTTATTATGTAGTGTATTATGTAGTGTATTATATATTGGATTATGTAGTGTTATGTATTGGATTATGTAGTGTTTTATGTAGTGTTATGTATATTATGTGTTGTGTTTTGTTTCCTCTATGTTTACATATATAATATAGGACCAACATTTCAATAACCTGGCAGTACATGTGTCAGTGTGTCTCTCTCTGTTTTCTCCCTAAGTCCACTACACTTGACTGATGCAGCAGCAGCTGAGCTGTCTGTGCTGCTAAGCCTAGCATCACTGAGACCAGAAGACCAGGGGACCACCACACTGCCTGTGCTGGGCCCAGCAACTTCCTAGGGTAAAACTGTATATTAAGGTCCATAATTTAGAAGGCATTTACAAACTGTTTGCTCAACATACACGACCGGTCAAAAGTTTTAGAACACCTGCTCATTCCAGGGGTTTTCTTTATTTTGTACTATTTTCTACATTGTAGGATAATAGTGAAGACATCAACACTATGAAATAACACATATAGAATCATGTAGTAACCAGAAAAGTGTTAAACAAATCAAAATATATTTTATATTTGAGATTCTTCAAATAGCCACCCTTTGCTTTGATGACAGCTTTGCACACTCTTGGCATTCTCTCAACCAGCTTCATGAGGTAGTCACCTGGAATGCATTTCCATTAACAGATGTGCCTTCTTAAAAGTTAATTTGTGGAATTTCTTTCCTTCTTAATGTGTTTGAGCCAATCAGTTGTGTTGTGACAAGGTGGGGGGGGGGGGGGGAATAGCCCTATTTGGTAAAACACCAAGTCCATATTATGGCAAGAACAGCTAAAATAAGCAAAGAGAAACGACAGTCCATCATTACTTTAAGACATGAAGGTCAGTCAATACGGAACATTTCAAGAACTTTGAAAGTTGGGGGGGGTATACAGAAAATAGCCCTATTTGGTAAAACACCAAGTCCATATTATGGCAAGAACAGCTAAAATAAGCAAAGAGAAACGACAGTCCATCATTACTTTAAGACATGAAGGTCAGTCAATACGGAACATTTCAAGAACTTTGAAAGTTGGGGGGGGTATACAGAAAATAGCCCTATTTGGTAAAACACCAAGTCCATATTATGGCAAGAACAGCTAAAATAAGCAAAGAGAAACGACAGTCCATCATTACTTTAAGACATGAAGGTCAGTCAATACGGAACATTTCAAGAACTTTGAAAGTTTCTTTAAGTGCATTCTCAAAAACCATCATTCGCTATGATGAAACTGGCTCTCATGAGGACCGCCACAGGAATGGTAGACCCAGAGTTCATTAGAGTCCCCAGCCTCAGAAATTGCAGCCCAAATAAATGCTTCACAGAGTTCAAGTAACAGACACATCTCAACATCAACTGTTCAGAGGAGACTCTGTGAATCAGGCCTTAATGGTCGAATTGCTGCAAAGAAACTACTACTAAAGGACACCAATAAGAAGAAGAGACTTGCTTGGGCCAAGAAACATGAGCAATCGACATTAGACCGGTGGAAATTTGTCCTTTGGTCTGGAGTCTAAATTTGAGATTTTTGGTTCCAACCGCCGTGTCTGTGATTTATTTAGAATTCAAGGCACACTTAACCAACATGGCTACCACAGCATTCTGCAGCGATATGCCATCCCATCTGGTTTGGGCTTAATGGGACTATCATTTGTTTTTCAACAGGACAATGTAAGGGCTATTTGACCAAGAAGGAGAGTGATGGAGTGCTGCATCAGATGACCTTGCCTCCACAATCACCCAACCTCAACCCAATTGAGATGGTTTGGGATGAGTTGGACCGCAGAGTGAAGGAAAAGTAGCCAACAAGTGCTCAACATATGTGGGAACTCCTTCAAGACTGTAGGAAAAGCATTCCAGGTGAAGCTGGTTGAGAGAATGCCAAGAGCAAAGCTGTCATCAAGGCAAAGGGTGGCTATCTGAAGAATTTCAAATATAAAACACTTTTTTGGTTACTACATGATTCCATATGTGTTATTTCATAGTTTTGATGTCTTCACTATTATTCTACAATGTAGAAAATAGTAAAAATAAAGAAAATCCCTTGGATGAGTTGGTGTTCTAAAACTTTTGACTGGTAGTGTGTATTAATCATTACTCCCACAATCGTAAATGATAGTAAATTAGTTATTCACAAATGTACACTATATATATATTTCCTTAAACAGAGAGAGAGAGAAGGAGAGAGAGAGAGACTGCCAGTTCCTTAATGTTGCGGCTGTATAATAAGGTCAATGGCTGAATTAAGGAACTGGCAGTCTCTCTCTCTGCTTCTCTCTCGGTTTTCTTCTATTGAATACAATACACAACCTTATGTGTTTGACATAGAATGACGCCTGGACTAGTTTATGTGGATGAGATAGATTTCCAGCCTTGTGCTTTGTTTGACAGTGCGTGTATGCTCATCTTTCTGCCAAGAAGTGACAAGCCTTTTCAGTGAATGAAATAAGCGGGAGATAAGCGGGACTTTCCAGCCTTCAGTGGCGGTGGGCTATGTAATGTAATCCGACACCAGAGTCACTCGTTACTACAGCTCATAAACCCATTCGCTGGGCTGAAGAGACTACACTCGTTACTACAGCTCATAAACCCATTCGCTGGGCTGAAGAGACTACACTCGTTACTACAGCTCATAAACCCATTCGCTGGGCTGAAGAGACTCAGAGATTCACAAGCTAATAAACATTGATAAAACAATTCAAATACACAGACAGTGCCCGAATTTGACCTTTATTGCAATACATGATGACTTGTGTTTAATAATAAAAAAGCACTGTATAAATGTCTAGTAGATGGCTATTGCCTTATTTGTGTTATGAAAGCCAATCTAGTGACTTGTTAGGCTATATTTCAAATAGCCTAGTGTCTAAATGTTCCCCCGAATCCCTCCTTCCCTAATTAGCCTACTATAGTAGGTATGAAATATATTTCATACAATATACAGCCAGAATATTAGGCGTAACTGGCAACACTAGGCCTAGGCGACATGATCTGTGTCAGTGTGTCTTTCTCTGTTTTCTTCCTACCTCGACTGCACCACAGCAGCTGATCTGACACAGCACTCGGACCTGCAGAACCAAATATAACATTTAGCAGCGTTGGCCTCAAGACCCCTTTTGTTGGTCTCTCAACCTTTTGGGCACTACCTTTCCGTTTTTCTGTTCTGACTGAGTGACTGACAGAGTTAATGGCTGACAGAGTTAATGCATAAACTGAACCTTAAACACTTCAACACTTTACATTTGGAACAACTTCGAAATGTGATGTTTGAGAAACATGGATGAACGTCTAATTCTGATGTGAGACTGTGAGAACTGGTAGGACAGAGAGTCAGAGCGGGTTTTATGGTGCTTTCAAGACAACTGGGACCTCGGGGGGGAAAAACGACGTCAATTCATGACCTCAGTGATCTTAATGTCGGAAAGTCTGAGCTCAAAAAAAAAAAGCTCTGACTGGGAACGGTCATCCAACTCGGAATTCCAAGTAGGGAAAATCTGGCATATTTCTAGAGCTCTGACGTTCCGACCTGAAGATCACTGATGTCATGATTTGACCTCGTTTTTTTCAGAGTTCCCAGTTGTCTTGAAAGCACCATCATTCCCTTTGATGATGTGCTTTTGACTTTGAATGTGAATTTACGCCACCTCAGCTCGGCCACCAATGGTCAGCCAAATGCTCAATATAGATTATTATTATAACAGAGAAATTGCGCAAAAGTCATAAATTAAACGGGCCTATGGGCTGTGTCCTATTTATTTTTTAAACCAAATATATATATATATATATATATATTTTTTTTTTGTCCATTTCGACCGGCCCACCTCAACAAAAGTTGGTCCAGCCCCTCTGGCATTTGCCAGAATTGCCAAACGGCCAATCCGCCCATGTCCTGAAATCAGTTTTCCTTCCCCTAATCATTTTTCAGAAATGTTCTATTTCCCGATGTCCCCTTTTAAAACATCACCATTTTCCTTCCTTCAGTGTGTAGTACAAATATGTTCCACCAGGTGACATAATATCCCTGAAAACAACTCGTCATCCCCCAGAGAGCGGTCCTGTCCATCTACTTACTGTAGTATCAAAACTCTCTGGCTCAGATATAAATACGATTACACACTGTGATTCGCTCATGTTAGGATGTCTCACCTTGTTTGAGGATCTAACTGATCTGCCATCGGCAGCATCCTGGCTCAGAGCATCTCTAAAGGCTATTGGTCAATAATATAATTATCCAGCATAGTATACTGCTTTCATCCATAAGACACAGGGCCAACTAGCCATCAGACTAAAATAGAATATTGTTAGTAATTGTGATGGCTAAGCAACCTAGTCTCATAGACTACACGTAACATAGTAAATGTAAATCCGGGACATTAAAATTAGTGTGATATGTTACGTCAGGTATGGTTAAATAGGACAGAAGGTTACTTAAGGCAAACAGGAAGTAGGGTGGTTGGTCAGGGTGGACAGGTGGGCGTATAACGCGAACATCTAGCAACCCAAAGGTGGTGTGTTCGAATTTCATCACAGACAACTTTATTGTTTTAGTTAATTAGCAACTTTGCAACTACTTACTGCTTCTAAGCTCTTTGCTACTACTTAGCATGTTAGCTAACCCTTCCCTTAACCCTAACCCTAACCCTAACCCTAAACCTTTTAACCTAACTCCTAACCCTAACCTTAAACCGAACCTTAACCCTAACCTTAACCCCTAACCTTAACCCTTTGACCTAACTCCTAACCCTAACCTTGAACATAACCTTAACCCTAATCTTAACCCCTAACCTTAACCCTTTAACCTAATTCCTAACCCTAACCTTAACCCTAACCTTAACCCCTAACCTTAACCCCTAACCTTAATCTCTCATCGAAGAATGGCGCTGCAATGGATAGGACACATTTTCCCCGGCTCCTGAACAATTTTTTTGCGCTGATTTTAACTTTTTTGTTCATAATGTTTCTGCCATCGTTTCCTATGACCGAAAAGAGCTTCTGGACATCAAAACAGCGATCACTAACCTCTATTTGGATGAAGATTTCTACTTCAACGAGTCAGGGGTGCAGGACATACTGCTCACCCCGGACCAGGCCTTAATCCCAGAGACTCAAAAAAGAAAAATAACTGTAGTATCCTATGTTTCTTGAAGTCATGGCTGAATAAGAACATGGATAATGTACACTACCGGTCAAAAGTTTTAGAACACCTACTCATTCAAGGGTTTTTCTTTATTTTTACTATTTTCTACATTGTAGAATAGTAGTGAAGACATCAAAACTATGAAATAAAACATATGGAATCATATAGTAACAAAAAAAGTGTTAAACAAATGAAAATATACACTGCTCAAAAAAATTAAGGGAACACTAAAATAACACATCCTAGATCTGAATGAATGAAATAATCTTATTAAATAC
Organism: Coregonus clupeaformis; assembly: GCF_020615455.1. Taxonomy (NCBI): domain Eukaryota; kingdom Metazoa; phylum Chordata; class Actinopteri; order Salmoniformes; family Salmonidae; genus Coregonus; species Coregonus clupeaformis. Next base: position 15,668,879 of record NC_059208.1, read on the forward strand.
TTTTTTCTTTACATAGTTGAATGTGCTGACAACAAAATCACACACAAATTATCAATGGAAATCAAATTGATCAACCCATGGAGGTCTGGATTTGGAGTCACCCTCAAAATTAAAGTGGAAAACCACACTACAGGCTGATCCGACTTTGATGTAATGTCCTTAAAACAAGTCAAAATGAGGCTCAGTAGTGTGTGTGGCCTCCACGTGCCTGTATGACCTCCCTACAATGCCTGGGCATGCTCCTGATGAGGTGGCGGATGGTCTCCTGAGGGATCTCCTCCCAGACCTGGACTAAAGCATCCGCCAACTCCTGGACAGTCTGTAGTGCAACGTGGCGTTGGTGGATGGAGCGAGACATGATGTCCCAGATGTGCTCAATTGGATTCAGATCTGGGGAACGGGCGGGCCAGTCCATAGCATCAATGCCTTCCTCTTGCAGGAACTGCTGACACACTCCAGCCACATGAGGTCTAGCATTGTCTTGCATTAGGAGGAACCCAGGGCCAACCGCACCAGCATATGGTCTCACAAGGGGTCTGAGGATCTCATCTCGGTACCTAATGGCAGTCAGGCTACCTCTGGCGAGCACATGGAGGGCTGTGCGGCCCCCCAAAGAAATGCCACCCCACACCATGACTGACCCACCGCCAAACCGGTCATGCTGGAGGATGTTGCAGGCAGCAGAACGTTCTCCACGGCGTCTACAGACTCTGTCACGTCTGTCACATGCTCAGTGTGAACCTGCTTTCATCTGTGAAGAGCACAGGGTGCCAGTGGCGAATTTGCCAATCTTGGTGTTCTCTGGCAAATGCCAAACGTCCTGCACGGTGTTGGGCTGTAAGCACAACCCCCATCTGTGGACGTCGGGCCCTCATACCACCCTCATGGAGTCTGTTTCTGACCGTTTGAGCAGACACATGCACATTTGTGGCCTGCTGGAGGTCATTTTGCAGGGCTCTGGCAGTGCTCCTCCTGCTCCTCCTTGCACAAAGACGGAGGTAGCAGTCCTGCTGCTGGGTTGTTGCCCTCCTACGGCCTCCTCCACGTCTCCTGATGTACTGGCCTGTCTCCTGGTAGTGCCTCCATGCTCTGGACACTACGCTGACAGACATAGCAAACCTTCTTGCCACAGCTCGCATTGATGTGCCATCCTGGATGAGCTGCACTACCTGAGCCACTTGTGTGGGTTGTAGACTCCGTCTCATGCTACCACTAGAGTGAAAGCACCGCCAGCATTCAAAAGTGACCAAAACATCAGCCAGGAAGCATAGGAACTGAGAAGTGGTCTGTGGTCACCACCTGCAAAACCAGTCCTTTATTGGGGGTGTCTTCCTAATTGCCTATAATTTCCACCTGTTGTCTATTCCATTTGCACAACAGCATGTGAAATTTATTGTCAATCAGTGTTGCTTCCTAAGTGGACAGTTTGATTTCACAGAAGTGTGATTGACTTGGAGTTACATTGTGTTGTTTAAGTGTTCCCTTTATTTTTTTGAGCAGTGTATTTTATATTTGAGATTCTTCAAATAGTCACCCTTTGCCTTGATGACAGCTTTGCACACTCTTGGCATCATCCAAATAGAGGTTAGTGGTCGCTGTTTTTATGTCCAGAAGCTCTTTTCGGTCATAGGAAACGATGGCAGAAACATTATGTACAAAGAAGTTAAAATCAGCGCAAAAAAATTGGCCAGGACCCGGGGAAAAACGTGTGCTATCCATTGCAGCGCCATTCTTTTACGAGAGATTAAGGTTAGGGGTTAGGGTTAAGGTTAGAGTTAAGGTTAAGGTTTGGGTTAGGATTTAGGTTAAAGAGTTTAGGTTAGGGTTAGGAATTAGGTCAAAGGGTTAAGGTTAGGGGTTAAGGTTAGGGGTTATGGTTAGGTTTAAGGTTTAGGTTAGGAGTTAGGTTAAAGGGTTAAGTTTAGGGTTAGAGTTAGGGTTAGCTGTCTATTTACCACCACAAAGTGATGCTGGCACTAAGACCGCATTCAACCAGCTGTATATGGCCATAAGCGAACGAGAAAAGGCTCATCCAGAAGTGGCACTCCTAGTGGCCGGTGCTTTTGATGCAGGAATACTGAAATCCGTTTTACCTTATTTGTACCAGCATATCACCTGTGCAACTAGAGGAGAAAAAACTTGAGAACACCTTTACTCCACACACAGAAATGCATATAAAAGCACTCCCACACCCTCCATCAAACAGGCAAAGTGTCAATACAGGACTAAGATCGAATCCTATTACACCAGCTCTGACTCTTGTCGGATGTGGCAGGGCGTGCAAACTATCACGGATTACAAAGGGAAACCCAGCCGCGAGCTGCCAAGTGACGCTAGCCTACGAGACGAGCTAAATTTACATTTACATTTACGTCATTTAGCAGACACTCTTATCCAGAGCGACTTACAAATTGGTGCATTCACCTTATGATAGCCAGTGGGACAACCACTTTACAATTAATTTTTTTATATTTTTCTAATTTTTTCTAATTCTAATTTTTAGAGTAAATTTTTAATTTTAATTTGATTTATATATATATATATATATATATATATATATATATATATATATATATATATATATATATTTGTTGTATTAAAAAAAATATATCCCAATTTTTTTTGTGTGTCTTTCTACTATATATTTTTTTATATTTATTATTTTATCCTCGTATTTTTATTTTATTTAATATATATTTTTTTATTATTATTATTATTAATACTTTCTTTTTTATTATTTTTTTGGTGGGGGTGGGGTGGGGGGGGGGGGGTGTAGAAGGATTACTTTTATACTATCCCAGGTATTCCTTAAAGAGGTAGGGTTTCAAGTGTCTCCGGAAGTTTGTCAGTGACTCCGCTGTCCTGGCGTCGTGAGGGAGCTTCTTCCACCATCGGGGTGCCAGAGCAGCGAACAGTTTTGACTGGGCTGAGCGGGAACTGTGCTTCCGTAGAGGTAGTGGGACCAGCAGGCCAGAGGTGGAAGAACACAATGCCATCGTTTGGGTGTAGGGACTGATCAGAGCCTGAAGGTAAGGAGGTGCCGTTCCCCTCACAGCTCCGTAGGCAAGCACCATGGTCTTGTAGCAGATGCGAGCTTCAACTGGAAGCCAGTGGAGTGTGCGGAGGAGCGGGGTGACGTGAGAGAACTTGGGAAGGTTGAACACCACGACGGGCTGCAGCGTTCTTGATGAGTTGTAGGGGTTTAATGGCACAGGCAGGGAGCCCAGCCAACAGCGAGTTGCAGTAATCCAGACGGGAGATGACAAGTGCCTGGATTAGGACCTGTGCTGCTTCCTGTGTAAGGTAGGGTTGTACTCTGCGAATGTTGTAGAGCATGAACCTACAGGATCGGGTCACCGCTTTTATGTTAGCGGAAAACAACAGGGTGTTGTCCAGGGTCACACCAAGGTTCTTTGCACTCTGGGAGGAGGACACAACGGAGTTGTCAACCGTGATGGCGAGATCATGGAGCGGGCAGTCCTTCCCCGGGAGGAAGAGCAGCTCCATCTTGCCTTCTATGCTCGCTTCGAGGCAAGCAACACTGAACCATGCATGAGTGCACCAGCTGTTCCGGACGACTGTGCGATCACACTCTCGGTAGCCATTGTGAGTAAGACCTTTAAACAGGTTAACATTCACAAGGCCGCAAGGCCAGATGGATTACCAGGACACGTACTCAGAGCATGCGCTGACCAGCTGGCAAGTAACATTTTAAACCTCTCCCTGACCCAGTCTGTAACCTACATCTTTTAAGCAGACCACCATAGTCTCTGTGCCCAAGAATGCCAAGGTAACCTGTCTAAATGATTATCGCCCCGTATCACCCACATCTGTAGCCATGAAATGCTTTGAAAGGCTGGTCATGGCTCACATCAACACCATCATCCCAGACACTCTGGACCCACTCCAATTCGCATACCGCCCCAACAGATCCACAGATGACACAATCTCTATTGCACTCCACACTGCCCTTTCCCACTTGGACAAAAGGAACACCAATGTGAGAATGCTTTTCGTTGACTACAGCTTATCGTTAAACACCATAGTGCCCTCAAAGCTCATCACTAAGCTAAGGATCCTGGGACTAAACACCTCCCTCTGCAACTGGATCCTGGACTTCCTGACGGGCCGCCCCCAGGTGGTGAGGGTAGGCAACAACACATCCGCTACGCTGACCCTCAACACTGGGGGCCCCTCAGTGGTGTGTGCTCAGTCCCCTCCTGTACTCCCTGTTCATAACTGCGTGGCCGTACATGACTCCAACACCATCATTAAGTCTGCAGACGACACAACGGTGGTAGGCCTGATCACTGACAACAATGAGACAGCCTATAGGGAGGAGGTCAGAGACCTGGCAGTGTGGTGCCAGGACAACAACCTCTCCTTCAACGTCAGCAAGACAAAGGAGCTGATCGTGGACTACAGGAAACAGAGGGCAGATAATTTTTTTAGACTTGCCATAACAAAAAGTTTGAATACTTATTGACTCAAGACATTTCAGCTTTTAATTTTTTATTAATCTGTAATTGTAAAATTGACATTATGGGGTATTGTGTGTAGATCAGTGATACAAAATCTCAATTTAATAAATTTTCTATTCAGGCTGTAATACAACAAAATCTGGAAAAAGTCAAGGGGGGGAATACTTTCTGAATGCACTGTAAATAGTTTGTTAAATAGTTAACCAAATAGCTACCCGGACTATCTGCAATGCATTGACCCTTTTTGTACAAACTTTTTTGACTCATCACATACGCTGCTGCTACTGTTTATTATCTGTCACTTTATTCCTAGTTACAGTATAGGTAAATATCTACCTCAATCACATCGACTATAGCCAAGTTATCGTTACTCATTGTGTATTTATTATTACTTTTAGTATTACATGTTTTACTTTTCTATTATTTCTCTATTTTCCTTCTGTCGGCATTGTTGGGAAGGGCCCGTAAGTAAGCATTTCACTGTTAGTCTACACCTGTTGTTTACGAAGCATGTGACAAATAAAATTAGATTTGATTTAACCCTAACCCTAACCCTAGCTAACTTTAGCCACCTAGCTAATGTTAGTGTTAGCCACCTAGCTAACGTTAGCCACAACAAATTGCAATTCGTAACATATTATACATTTTGCTATTCATAACATATCATACAAATTGTAATTCATAACATATCATACGAAATGGATGATGGACATCCACATATTAATACATACCATACAAAACTTAACATAACATATCTACCCCTGAGTCCAGGTTGGCCTAAGGCCCACCGGCCATGTGCATCAGTAAATACAGGTATAGAGCTGTAAACACTAGGCCCTGTGTAACCTACAGACAGCTACAGAGTTGGGTCACACCTCTGTAGGGCAGAGTTTAGGACTGGCAACACCTTCATTCATCAAAGTTATTTCGGTAGAGTACCGGAGGAAACTAAGATTGACATAATGCATCTGCTTCTTACAACTCTATGAATCTGTTGCGGACATTTCTCTCTCCAGTCATTTCCTTTCCGACCAGTGAAGTTATCATTGTGAGAACACCCCTGAGTCTGAGGTGATAGAGAGTATTATATATCTCCTCTGTCTCCCTACCATCCAGGAGCCAATCCCTGCTCTGATCCTCTGTCTCCCTACCATCCAGGAGCCAATCCCTGCTCTGATCTTCTGTCTCCCTACCATCCAGGAGCCAATCCCTGCTCTGAACCTCTGTCTCCCTACCATCCAGGAGCCAATCCCTGCTCTGATCCTCTGTCTCCCTACCATCCAGGAGCCAATCCCTGCTCTGATCCTCTGTCTCCCTACCATCCAGGAGCCAATCCCTGCTCTGATCCTCTTTGTCTAGGGTCTTATTCTTCCCCGTGACCTCCACACAATACCCCTGACACTGCAGCCTAGGAGTTGTTCACTGAATCACTGTGTACCAAGTACCAACTGTGTATCTATAACTGGATAGCTTTAGCTTTAGGACATATTATTGATTTTCAATCAACATACCCACCACAAAGCCATATAGCTGTTCATGAATCATAAACCATTTACAGAACATGCAGTTGGTGGATGTGTCCCACATTCCCCAATACCAACCAGGATCCATTCCCTCCCTGTGTGTGTTTCCTGGTAATGTCCAGACATGAAACTGGTTCCCATGGAATACCTGGCATACAACACACCTTTCACCTTTATCTACTATAACAACACACCTTTCACCTTTATCTACTATAACAATACTATCTGCTATAACAACATTACACTTTATCTGTTATAACACTACACTTTATCTATTATAACAACACTACACTTTATCTATTATAACAACACTACATTTTATCTGTTATAACAACACTTTATCTGTTATAACAACACTACACTTTATCTGTTATAACAACACTACACTTTATCTGTTATAACAACACTACACTTTATCTGTTATAACACTACACTTCATCTGTTATAACAACACTTTAACTGTTATAACAACACTACACTTTATCTGTTATAACAACACTTTACCTGTTATAACAATACTTTATCTGCTATAACAACACTACACGTTATCTGTTATAACAACACAACACTTTATCTTCTATAACAACACTTTATCTACACTACTACTGCCTTTCTGGCTGACTGGTTGACTGACTGGCTGACTGACTGGTTGACTGACTGGTTGACTGACTGGCTGACTGACTGGTTGACTGACTGACTGGCTGACTGCCTAACTGGCTGATTGACTGACTGACTGGCAGACTGACGGACTGACTGCCTAACTGGCTGACTGACTGACTGGCTGACTGCCTAACTGGCTGATTGACTGACTGACTGGCAGACTGACTGACTGCCTAACTGGCTGACTGACTGGCTAACTGGCTGACTGGCTGACTCTCTGGCTGACTGTCTGACTGCCTAAATGGCTGACTGACGGACTGCATAACTGGCTGACTGACTGGCTGACTGATTGTCTAACTAACTGGCTGACTGACTGACTGGCTGAATGACTGACTGGCTGACTGACTGCCTAAATGGCTGAATGCCTAACTAGCTGGCTGACTGACTGCCTAAATATCTGACTGACTGACTGACTGACTGACTGACTGACTGACTGACTGACTGACTGACAGACTGGCTGACTGACTGACTGACTGGCTGATTGATTGCCTAACTAACTGGCTGACTGACTGACTGCCTAACTGGCTGACTGACTGGTTGACTGATTGTCTAACTAGCTGGCTGAATGCCTAACTAGCTGGCTGACTGACTGACTGACTGACTGACTGACTGACTGCCTAACTAACTGGCTGACTGACTGGCTGACTGCCTAACTGGCTGACTGGTTGACTGACAGAGTGGCTGACTGACTGAATGAATGATTGGCTGACTGAATGACTGACTGGCTGACTGGCTGATTGACTGCCTAACTAGCTGAATGCCTAACTAGCTGACTGCCTGACTGGCTATACTGACTGCCTAACTGGCTGACTGACTGTCTAACTGTATAGCGACAAAGATGACAGAGAGAACAGTGAGAACATCAGCCTTGTCCAGACCCGCTCTCATTCAATTCAATTTAAGGTCTTTATTGTCATGGGAAACATATGTTAACATTGCCAAAGCAAATTATGTAGATAATAAACAAAAGTGAAATAAACAATCAAAATTAACAGTAAACATTACACTCACAAAAGTTCCAAAATAATAAAGACATTTCAAATGTCATATTATGTCTATATACAGTTTTGTAATGATGTGCAAATAGTTAAAGTGCAAAAGGGAAAATAAATCAACATAAATATGGGTTGTATTTACAATAGTGTTTGTTCTTCACTGGTTGCCCTTTTCTTGTGGCAACAGGTCACAAATCTTGCTGCTGTGATTGCACACTGTGGTATTTCACCCAATAGATATGGGAGTTTATCAAAATTGGGTTTGTTTTCTAATTCTTTGTGGATCTCTGTAATCTGAGGGAAATATGTGTCTCTAATATGGTCATACATTTGGCAGGAGGTTAGGAAGTGCAGCTCAGTTTCCACCTCATTTTGTGGGCAGTGTGCACATAGCCTGTCTTCTCGAGAGCCAGGTCTGCCTACGGTGGCCTTTCTTAATAGCAAGGCTATGCTCACTGAGTCTGTACATAGTCAAAGCTTTCCTTAAGTTTGGGTCAGTCACAGTGGTCAGGTATTCTGCCACTGTGTACTCTCTGTTTAGGGCCAAATAGCATTCTAGTTTGCTCAGTTTTTTTGTTAATTCTTTCCAATGTGTCAAGTAATTATCTTTTTGTTTTCTCATGATTTGGTTGGGTCTAATTGTGTTGCTGTCCTGGGGCTCTGTGGGGTCTGTTTCTGTTTGTGAACAGAGCCCCATGACCAGCTTGCTTAAGGGACTCTTCTCCAGGTTCATCTCTCTGTAGGTGATGGCTTTGTTATGGAAGGTTTGGGAATCGCTTCCTTTTAGGTGGTTGTAGAATTTAACGGCTCTTTTCTGGATTTTGATAATTAGCAGGTATCGGCCTAATTCTGCTCTGTACATCAAGGATATTTTTGCAGAATTCTGCATGCATTTTGTGAATTCATTTTGTGAATTCTTGGTTGGTGAGCGGACCCCAGACCTCACAACCATAAAGGGCAATGGGTTCTATAACTGATTCAATTATTTTTAGCCAGATCCTAATTGGTATGTCACATTTGATGTTCCTTTTGATGGCATTGAAGGCCCTTCTTGCCTTGTCTCTCAGATCGTTCACAGCTTTGTGAAAGTTACCTGTGGTGCTGATGTTTAGGCCGAGGTGTCTAGATGGAATTTGTATTTGTGGTCCTGGCAACTGGACCTTTTTTGGAACATCATTATTTTTGTAAATGTAAATGTATTACTGAGATTCTCTCTCTCTCTCTCTCTCTCTCTCTCTCTCTCTCTCTCTCTCTCTCTCTCTCTCTCTCTCTCATTGCAGGTCAAATCAAATCAAAGTTTGTTGGTCATGTACACAGATTTCCAGATGCTATCGCAGGTGCAGTGAAATACTTGTTTTTCTAGCTCCAACAGAGCAGTAATACCTAGTAATACAAAACATTACGCCCATAATCTAACTGGTAAAAAATAAAGAAATGAAGAAATATCAGAACGAGCAATGTAAGAGTCCGGAATATACTGTAAATGTACTGTATGGCTTGCCAAAGTATTCACCTCCCTTGGCATTTTTCCTATTTTGTTGCCTTAAAACCTAGAATTAAAATGGATTTTGGGGGGGTTTGTATCATTTGATTTACACAACATGCCTACCACTTTGAAGATGCAAAATATTTTTTCTTGTGAAACAAACAAGAAACATGACAAAAAAACAGAAAACTTGAGCGTGCATAACTATCCTGACTTTGTGTCCTAACTAGGGTTAGGTTTAAATCACATTTTAAGAAAGGAATTGTAGAAATAGGCGAGGTATATGACTTTGTGTCTGTGGTAACTAGTGACGACCTATGTGCAAAAGTAGTTTATGTCGCGTTTATATGCTTGTCGGAACTAGGAAACTCGGAACTCTCCGATTTGCTAACGCATTGTTGAAATATGATCCCGAGTTTCCAGCTTGGGATGTATTAGAATAAACCAATAGGAAGCTCTACGCAAATACCTTACGTTAATTTTCACTCAGAGGATCCGAGTTTCCTATAGCACGTCAACGCGGCATTACACACCGCACAAACGTTCTAATATATGACTTCTACAGTCATTTGCAACTATGTCAATGGGATATGACCGTCTTTCAATAGTTGGTTTTTACTCCAGATCCGTTTAATTAGAAAGGGACTCATCCGCTAATTTACTGGTTTACTAAGCGCCAGGGAACGCACACGTTGCGCAGTTGCGCACATCATACAGCCAGCCTTGAACCAAAGGACGCAAAGACAGGATCCTGATAAAAAAAGTGGTATTACCTGTGGGCCAAGTTCATTTGACATCCTTCCTCCAGTGCCTCAGCTACTGAAACTTGACAGTCCAGTTCCTCAAGCAAGACCTAGTGAACATGCCTCAGGAGTTTGACAAGTAAGTCGTGTACTGTGCTGCTTGCCGAAGTTATTATGCCTGTTATCTTTGGCCCTCTTGTTGACCTAATATCCCACAAGGAATTTATTTTGCCTAATTGATGTACATATTACGTCAATTTACCTGGACGAACCTGTACCCCCGCGCATTGACTCGGTACCGGTACCCCCTCTATGTAGCCTCGTTATTGTTATTTTATTGTGTTACTTTTTCTTACTTTAGTTTATTTAATATAAAAAATTAAAAACATTGTAAGTAAGCATTTCTGAAAGGTCTACACCTCTTGTATTCGGTGCATTTGACAAATAAAATGTGATTTGATTTGATTAACACATTGGTGACACATTTCTACAACCACCAACAGTAGCAGCAGTAAATATTCGCAGATTATGGCAGGTCTAACTTCTGTGGCTATTATGGTAACATAACTTGTGGTGGAATACTTGAAATGATGTGTCAGCTATATAGTCTGCCTGCTGTCTAGCATCTTTGACTCAGAGAAAAATATTTTAGGAATTAAATGCATCATTATTATTGATAAATATTGTGAAAGGCTATATTTTGTGAGAAAAATCAATACATTCATTCATTGCTGTAGTTTAACATATGCTGCAGCTCAATCAACATGATCATTATCTGTGACTAGCAAATGATCAGAGGGATACCATCAACAGTGTCAGGGAGGCAGGAGCTGCTTGATGTAAGCTTGGTGAGAAACAGCCTTGGGCAGAGCTCACAGCAACAGTAGTGGCTTGGCAGACATGTTCTCCCACTGTTTCCCATTGTGTTGGTTCCAAGAGTGTGAATATATATGGGTGTGTCCTAGAGTAAGCATCTGGTAATGTCGTTGTATTGTGTCCTACTGGTTGAAGTGTCCTGGGGTAAGGAATACTTTTTGGGGATTGTCCCACAGTAGGCGTCTGGTGATGGTGGTGCCCAACGAGATGTCTGCCCCGTCCCGGAGGTCCTTCAGCAGTGAGGACGAGGCATGGAAGACCTACCCGGAGAACCCTCTGACTGCAGCTACCAAGGCCATGATGAGCATCAATGGAGACGAGGACAGTGCCACCAATCTTGGACTGCTCTATGATTATTATAAGGTGAGAGGTCAGGGGTTAGACTGCTCTATGATTATTATAATGTGAGAGGTCAGGTGTTAGACTGCTCTATGATTATTATAAAGTGAGAGGTCAGGGGTTAGACTGCTCTATGATTATTATAAGGTGAGAGGTCAGGGGTTAGACTGCTCTATGATTATTATAAGGTGAGAGGTCTGGGGTTAGACTGCTCTATGATTATTATAAGGTGAGAGGTCAGGGGTTAGACTGCTCTATGATTATTATAAGGTGAGAGGTCAGGGGTTAGACTGCTCTATGATTATTATAAGGTGAGAGGTCAGGGGTTAGACTGCTCTATGATTATTATAAGGTGAGAGGTCAGGGGTTAGACTGCTCTATGACTATTATAAGGTGAGAGGTCTGGGGTTAGACTGCTCTATGATTATTATAAGGTGAGAGGTCAGGGGTTAGACTGCTCTATGATTATTATAAGGTGAGAGGTCAGGGGTTAGACTGCTCTATGATTATTATAAGGTGAGAGGTCAGGTGTTAGACTGCTCTATGATTATTATAAGGTGAGAGGTCAGGGGTTAGACTGCTCTATGATTATTATAAGGTGAGAGGTCAGGTGTTAGACTGCTCTATGATTATTATAAGTTGAGAGGTCAAGGGTTAGACTGCTCTACGACCACTATAAGGTGAGGTCAGGGGTTAGGAGTTAGACTGCTCTACGACCACTATAAGGTGAGAGGTTAGGCGTTAGACTGCTCTACGACCACTATAAGGTGAGAGGTCAGGGGTTAGACTGCTCTACGACCACTATAAGGTGAGAGGTCAGGGGTTAGACTGCTCTACGACCACTATAAGGTGAGAGGTCAGGGGTTAGACTGCTCTACGACCACTATAAGGTGAGAGGTTAGGAGTTAGACTGCTCTACGACGACTATAAGGTGAGAGGTCAGGGTCAGGGTTAGGAGGGTTGTGGTTAGTAGGCCATGATGAACCTCAGTAGAGACGAAGACAGCGCTCTATGACTAAGGTGAGACGGCTGCAGTGGGAGAGGTCATTAAGGGGGATTCCTTGTGTTGTACCTTTTCCTTATGTGCTTTATTTGCCCCAACCCTAAAACCTGCTGCTAGCCAAGGCTCTGATATGAAATCTGACAGGTCAACGTCAAAGCTAAGTTGATACTTATGTTCAGTCAAATCATTGTAACGTTTCACACTGTTGAAGTGAGCTAATAACCCTCCTTGTGATAAATGTATTTATTTTTTATTTCACCTTTAGTTAACAGGGTAAACCAGTTGAGAACAAGTTCTCATTTACCTGTGGTGTGTGATTATTCTTCCTAGATCCCAAGAGACAAGCGACTACTGCCCAGCTCTAAAGCAGCAGAGACATCAGACCCTGATACCCAGGGGCACCTGGAGACCCCGGAGAACCACGTTCAGGTGTTAAAGACTGAACCTGTCAACCTGTCTCTGAACATCCAGCAGCTGGACTGTACAGACAGGCAGGGGTATGGAGGGGGTGGAGGGGGAGCTGTGGTGAAGACTGAGGCCCAGACGTCTTGCTACATGGCTCCTGGGGGTCCGTACAGGGGAGCTGGGGAGCAGCAGCAGGTCCGGGTGGTTTATGAGCAGAACAATCCCTATGACCATGGTTCCCTGTTCAGTCATGTCAGCCATGTTGTGAGCCACAGAGGCTACATGAATGAGGAACAGAGCCAGAGGAGTTCTCCAGACAGCACCTATGATGGCTCCTACCCTGAGGAGCAGGAGGTGAGGCCTGGAGCAGAGTGGTGTGGTGTCTAGATGTTTTGTTATTCATTTGAATCCAATCAATTATGATCAACTGGAGCAAAACCTTTTCAGCCATTACTGTACTGTTGTTCCTGTTTCTGTTGGTTAATGACACTATACTCCCATATCTCCTGACATGACTGTACTGTTGTGTATTCATCATACAGAGATACAGACCATCACCTTCTATAGGAGGGGACAAATCCCTCTACAGTCAGCCTGGAGTGTAAGTTACTGACTGTCTCTTTAACCTCTACAGTCAGCCTGGAGCGTTAGTTACTGACTGTCTCTTTAACCTCTACAGTCAGCCTGGAGCGTTAGTTACTGACTGTCTCTTTAACCTCTACAGTCAGCCTGGAGCGTTAGTTACTGACTGACTCTCTTTAACCTCTACAGTCAGCCTGGAGCGTTAGTTACTGACTGTCTCTTTAACCTCTACAGTCAGCCTGGAGCATTAGTTACTGACTGACTCTTTAACCTCTACAGTCAGCCTGGAGCGTTAGTTACTGACTGTCTCTTTAACCTCTACAGTCAGCCTGGAGCGTTAGTTACTGACTGTCTCTTTAACCTCTACAGTCAGCCTGGAGCGTTAGTTACTGACTGACTCTCTTTAACCTCTACAGTCAGCCTGGAGCGTTAGTTACTGACTGTCTCTTTAACCTCTACAGTCAGCCTGGAGCATTAGTTACTGACTGACTCTTTAACCTCTACAGTCAGCCTGGAGCGTTAGTTACTGACTGTCTCTTTAACCTCTACAGTCAGCCTGGAGCGTTAGTTACTGACTGTCTCTTTAACCTCTAGAGTCAGCCTGGAGCGTTAGTTACTGACTGTCTCTTTAACCTCTACAGTCATCCTGGAGCGTTAGTTACTGACTGTCTCTCTTTAACCTCTACAGTCAGCCTGGAGTGTAAGTTACTGACTGACTCTCTTTAACCTCTACAGTCAGCCTGGAGCGTTAGTTACTGACTGACTCTCTTTAACCTCTACAGTCAGCCTGGAGTGTAAATTACTGACTGACTCTCTTTAACCTCTACAGTCAGCCTGGAGCGTTAGTTACTGACTGTCTCTTTAACCTCTACAGTCAGCCTGGAGCGTTAGTTACTGACTGTCTCTTTAACCTCTACAGTCAGCCTGGAGCGTTAGTTACTGACTGTCTCTTTAACCTCTACAGTCAGCCTGGAGCGTTAGTTACTGACTGACTCTCTTTAACCTCTACAGTCAGCCTGGAGCGTTAGTTACTGACTGACTCTCTTTAACCTCTACAGTCAGCCTGGAGCGTTAGTTACTGACTGACTCTCTTTAACCTCTACAGTCAGCCTGGAGCGTTAGTTACTGACTGACTCTCTTTAACCTCTACAGTCAGTCTGGAGCGTTAGTTACTGACTGTCTCTTTAACCTCTACAGTCATCCTGGAGCGTTAGTTACTGACTGTCTCTCTTTAACCTCTACAGTCAGCCTGGAGCGTTAGTTACTGACTGTCTCTTTAACCTCTACAGTCAGCCTGGAGCGTTAGTTACTGACTGTCTCTTTAACCTCTACAGTCATCCTGGAGCGTTAGTTACTGACTGTCTCTCTTTAACCTCTACAGTCAGCCTGGAGCGTTAGTTACTGACTGTCTCTTTAACCTCTACAGTCAGCCTGGAGCGTTAGTTACTGACTGTCTCTTTAACCTCTACAGTCAGCCTGGAGCGTTAGTTACTGACTGACTCTCTTTAACTTCTACAGTCAGCCTGGAGCGTTAGTTACTGACTGACTCTCTTTAACCTCTACAGTCAGCCTGGAGCGTTAGTTACTGACTGACTCTCTTTAACCTCTACAGTCAGCCTGGAGCGTTAGTTACTGACTGACTCTCTTTAACCTCTACAGTCAGTCTGGAGCGTTAGTTACTGACTGTCTCTTTAACCTCTACAGTCATCCTGGAGCGTTAGTTACTGACTGTCTCTCTTTAACCTCTACAGTCAGCCTGGAGCGTTAGTTACTGACTGTCTCTTTAACCTCTACATTCAGCCTGGAGCGTTAGTTACTGACTGTCTCTTTAACCTCTACAGTCAGCCTGGAGCGTTAGTTACTGACTGTCTCTTTAACCTCTACAGTCAGCCTGGAGCGTTAGTTACTGACTGTCTCTCTTTAACCTCTACAGTCAGTCTGGCGCGTTAGTTACTGACTGTCTCTTTAACCTCTACATTCAGCCTGGAGCGTTAGTTACTGACTGTCTCTTTAACCTCTACAGTCAGCCTGGAGCGTTAGTTACTGACTGTCTCTTTAACCTCTACAGTCAGCCTGGAGCGTTAGTTACTGACTGACTCTCTTTAACCTCTACAGTCAGCCTGGAGCGTTAGTTACTGACTGTCTCTTTAACCTCTACAGTCAGCCTGGAGCGTTAGTTACTGACTGACTCTCTTTAACCTCTACAGTCAGCCTGGAGCGTTAGCTACTGACTGTCTCTTTAACCTCTACAGTCAGCCTGGAGCGTTAGTTACTGACTGTCTCTTTAACTTCTACAGTCAGTCTGGAGCGTTAGTTACTGACTGACTCTCTTTAACCTCTACAGTCAGTCTGGAGCGTTAGTTACTGACTGACTCTCTTTAACCTCTACAGTCAGTCTGGAGCGTTAGTTACTGACTGTCTCTTTAACCTCTACAGTCAGCCTGGAGCGTTAGTTACTGACTGTCTCTTTAACCTCTACAGTCAGCCTGGAGCGTTAGTTACTGACTGTCTCTCTTTAACCTCTACAGTCAGCCTGGAGCGTTAGTTACTGACTGACTCTTTAACCTCTACAGTCAGCCTGGAGCGTTAGTTACTGACTGACTCTCTTTAACCTCTACAGTCAGTCTGGAGCGTTAGTTACTGACTGTCTCTTTAACCTCTACAGTCATCCTGGAGCGTTAGTTACTGACTGTCTCTTTAACCTCTACAGTCAGCCTGGAGCGTTAGTTACTGACTGTCTCTTTAACCTCTACAGTCAGCCTGGAGCGTTAGTTACTGACTGACTCTCTTTAACCTCTACAGTCAGTCTGGAGCGTTAGTTACTGACTGTCTCTTTAACCTCTACAGTCAGCCTGGAGCGTTAGTTACTGACTGTCTCTTTAACCTCTACAGTCAGCCTGGAGCGTTAGTTACTGACTGTCTCTTTAACCTCTACAGTCAGCCTGGAGCGTTAGTTACTGACTGTCTCTCTTTAACCTCTACAGTCAGTCTGGAGCGATAGTTACTGACTGTCTCTTTAACCTCTACAGTCAGCCTGGAGCGTTAGTTACTGACTGACTCTCTTTAACCTCTACAGTCAGTCTGGAGCGTTAGTTACTGACTGTCTCTTTAACCTCTACAGTCAGCCTGGAGCGTTAGTTACTGACTGTCTCTTTAACCTCTACAGTCAGCCTGGAGCGTTAGTTACTGACTGACTCTCTTTAACCTCTACAGTCAGCCTGGAGCGTTAGTTACTGACTGTCTCTCTTTAACCTCTACAGTCAGCCTGGAGCGTTAGTTACTGACTGTCTCTTTAACCTCTACAGTCAGCCTGGAGCGTTAGTTACTGAACCTCTGAATAACCCAGCTCTTGACCACTGCTGCAACCACTACTATGCTGCTACCACTACTATACTGCTACCACTTCTATGCTGCTACCACTACTATGCTACCACTACTATGCTGCTACCACTACTATGCTGCTACCACTACTATGCTGCTACCACTACTATACTGCTACCACTTCTATGCTGCTACCACTACTATGCTACCACTACTATACTGCTACCACTACTATACTGCTACCACTACTATACTGCTACCACCACTATACTGCTACCACTACTATACTGCTACCACTACTATACTGCTACCACCACTATACTGCTACCACTACTATGCTACAACTACCACTACTATACTGCTACCACTACTATGCTACAACTACCACTACGATACTGCTACCACTACTATGCTGCTACCACTACTATGCTGCTACCACTACTATACTGCTACCACTACTATACTGCTACCACTACTATGCTGCTACCACTACTATGCTGCTACCACAACTATACTTCTACCACTACTATGCTGCTACCACTACTATGCTGCTACCACTACTATACTGCTACCACTACTATACTGCTACCACTACTATACTGCTACCACTACTATGCTGTTACCACTACTATACTGCTACCACTACTATGCTGCTACCACTACTATACGCCTACCACTACTATGCTGCTACCACTACTATACTGCTACCACTACTATGCTGCTACCACTACTATGCTGCTACCACTACTATGCTGCTACCACTACTATACTGCTACCACTACTATGCTGCTACCACTACTATACTGCTACCACTACTATACTGCTACCACTACTATGCTGCTACCACTACTATGCTGCTACCACTACTATACTGCTACCACTACTATGCTGCTACCACTACTATACGCCTACCACTACTATGCTGCTACCACTACTATACTGCTACCACTACTATGCTGCTACCACTACTATACTGCTACCACTACTATGCTGCTACCACTACTATACTGCTACCACTATTATACTGCTACCACTACTATACTGCTACCACTACTATGCTGCTACCACTACTATGCTGCTACCACTACTATACTACCACTACTATGCTTCTACCACTACTATGCTGCTACCACTACTATACTGCTACCACTTCTATGCTACCACTACTATGCTGCTACCACTACTATGCTGCTACCACTACTATGCTGCTACCACTACTATACTTCTACCACTACTATACTGCTACCACTACTATACTGCTACCACTACTATACTGCTACCACTACTATGCTGCTACCACTACTATGCTGCTACCACTACTATACTGCTACCACTACTATGCTGCTACCACTACTATACTGCTACCACTACTATACTGCTACCACTACTATACTGCTACCACTACTATGCTGCTACCACTACTATACTGCTACCACTACTATGCTGCTACCACTACTCTAATTCAATTCCATTTAATTCAATAGAACTTTGTCCGTGAAGGGCAGTTTGGTCACGCTCAACACACATTAGTGTCCTCTTCTCAACAGTGACACTTTCCAGTATTCTCTAGAGGCACCCAGGTCTGTCCATCGGAAGGAGAGGGAGGGGCCTCTGACCTACCTGAACAAGGGACAGTTCTACGCCGTGACGCTGCGCGCGATGGGCGGAGCCAACAAGGGCCAGCACAATCCATTCAGCAAAGTGCGGGTGAGTGGGCCGTGGTAAGAGCCAGGGAGGAGCCACAGCTTTGTGCAGGTGAGGGGGAGACAGCTGGAGGATGGGGGGAGGGAGACAGATGGAGGATGGGGGGGTGCTGTAGAGGAGTAGAGAACACATTCTGAACTCTACCAAAGTTTCCTGAGACGTTCTAAAGATGTGAAAAATAGTTTATGTTTCTGGGTACTGAGTATTGAGCTGACCCCTAGCCTGGATAATTATGTACTGGGTATTGAGCTTAACCCTAGCCTGGACAACGATGTACTGGGTATTGAGCTGAACCCTAGCCTGGATAATGATAAATAATGATGTACTGGATATTGAGCTGAACCCTAGCCTGGATAATGATGTACTGGGTATTGAGCTCAACCCTAGCCTGGATAATGATGTACTGGGTATTGAGCTCAACCCTAGCCTGGATTTTGATAAATAATGATGTACTGGATATTGAGCTTAACCCTAGCCTGGATAATGATGTACTGGGTATTGAGCTGAACCCTAGCCTGGATAATGATAAATAATGATGTACTGTATATTGAGCTGAACCCTAGCCTGTATAATGATAAATAATGATGTACTGGATATTGAGCTGAACCCTAGCCTGGATAATGATGTACTGGGTATTGAGCTGAACCCTAGCCTGGATAATGATAAATAATGATGTACTGGATATTGAGCTGAACCCTAGCCTGGATAAAGATAAATAATGATGTACTGGATATTGAGCTGAACCCTCACCTGGATAATGATGTACTGGGTATTGAGCTGAACCCTAGCCTGGATAATGATGTACTGGGTATTGAACTGAACCCTGGATAATGATGTACTGGGTATTGAGCTGAACCCTAGCCTGGATAATGATGTACTGGGTATTGAGCTGAACCCTAGCCTGGATAATGATAAATAATGATGTACTGGATATTGAGCTGAACCCTAGCCTGGATAATGATGTACTGGGTATTGAGCTGAACCCTAGCCTGGATAATGATGTACTGGGTATTGAGCTGACCCCTAGCCTGGATAATGATGTACTGGGTATTGAGCTGAACCCTAGCCTGGATAACGATGTACTGGGTATTGAGCTGAACCCTAGCCTGGATAATGATGTACTGGGTATTGAGCTGAACCCTAGCCTGGATAATGATGTACTGGGTATTGAGCTGAACCCTAGCCTGGATAATGATGTACTTGGTATTGAGCTGAACCCTGGATAATGATATACTGGGTATTGAGCTGAACCCTAGCCTGGATAATGCTGTACTGGGTATTGAGCTGAACCCTAGCCTGGATAATGATGTACTGGGTATTGAGTTGAATGTGAGCTAAATGTACTGTATTCTCTCCAGAGTGTGGTGATGGTGATGTTCAGTGAGGACAAGGACAGAGATCAGCAGCTGAAACACTGGAAGTACTGGCACTCCAGACAACACACCACTAAACAGAGAGTCCTAGACATCGGTAAGAACAACTAACTGTAGCTAACTAACCCTAACTAACCAACGTACTGGCACTCCAGACAACACACCACTAAACAGAGAGTCCTAGACATCGGTAAGAACAACATCCCTTTTCCCACATTGATATGATCAACCATGATATCAGTGTCCTCCAGGTAAGCCACAGTGTCTTTGAGCCAAAGCCCAGGTAATGGAAAGCCCGTTTTAATACCACTCCTCTCTCTGTCTGGTCTCCTGTTACGGAAACACACTGCGACTCATAACCAGTCTACAGATCCATGGAAAAACAGATTGGGAATACAGCGGGGCAGTGACAGACTTTAGCAAGGGAAGAATCAGTTAGATTTTTGGTCCACTGCCCCAGGTACCCAAGATATTAGGACTAGAGACCCCCAGAGCAGGTTGTAGACCTGGGAGATGAGAGGAGAGCCCTCCCATTACTGGTAGTGAAACCTGACACAGGGCAGTGATTAGAATAACGGTCTGGCACGATTCCACCTGAGGCCCGGGGCGATGTCACTGCATCAGGGATTTGAATAGAGCTGTTAGCATGAAACGTGGGGGAGGGGGGGACTTGTCTCAACTTGTGGGATGGAGTAAACTGTGGGTAAATAGGCAGTTTAGTTTATCTTCCACATGTCCTTGTCCAAGCACATAATTATATTTTGTATTCCTAAAAACTGTTGGTGCTGTGCTTTGTGGATTTGCCAACTAAATCCTTATAATCTGATTCAGCTCAAAAGATGTTGCAGATTTTGAAATAGTGATATTTTCTTGAAGTGAATTTAGTGTGGCCCCATTATCCATGCACTAGCAGTGTTAAAAACATTTTATACTGTGCAGCCGCAGGGAATATTTTCTCACTTAGGTCTTTGAGGTAGACATCCACTCTCCCCGTGCTCTGTGTGTGTGTGTGTGTGTGTGTGTGTGTGTGGTATTTTGAAATGCTCTTTAACATGCTCTATGTAAATGAAACAGTAAAGTAGCGTTTGAGAGATACTGATGTCCTGTGACCTCCTCTCTGCATGCAGCCGACTACAAAGAAAGCTTCAACACCATCGGGAACATTGAGGAGATTGCTTACAATGCCGTCTCCTTCACCTGGGATGTCAACGAGGAGGCCAAGGTAAGGAGACACATGACTGTTGTATAAAGGTGCTTCAACAGAAGTGGCAACTTGCTCTCAGTACCATACAGGAGACGGTGATATTAAAAAGTTAACAAGAGAAAACATTTCTAGGGTCCTAAATCTTTGGAGGATGTTGGAATACAGTATGTGGGAAATAATGAGTTCCATCGTACCTGTGGTGCCATTATCCACTCTGTTGGTCTGCCAGAAACAGGTCTACAGACAGACCATTATCCACTCTGTTGGTCTGCCAGAAACAGGTCTACAGACAGACCATTATCCACTCCCTTTTGGTCTGCCAGAAACAGGTCTGTTTCTGGCAGACCAACAGAGTGGATAATGGTCTGTCTGTATACCTGTTTCTGGCAGACCAACAGAGTGGATAATGGTCTGTCTGTAGACCTGTTTCTGGCAGACCAACAGAGTGGATAATGGTCTGTCTGTAGACCTGTTTCTGGCAGACCAACAGGGAGCGGATAATGGTCTGTCTGTAGACCTGTTTCTGGCAGACCAACAGGGAGCGGATAATGGTCTGTCTGTAGACCTGTTTCTGGCAGACAAACAGGGAGCGGTCTCTGAGTGTTTCTCGTTCGAGGTGGCCCTGTAATCCTGATAGTACTGTAGGTGTGACACACTGGGCCACTCTGAGGGACAGAAAGGAGCAGCTCAGGTTTCAGCTCAGATTTCAGCTCTGAAAGAGACCCAGCTTCAGGCTCCAGCTCTCTAGATAAATATTGACCGTTCAGGAGGGCCTCTGTTGAAACAGCCTACAACTATTAGTAGCTTGTTGGTCATGTGATTGGGACATATATTATTTTGCATTGTTTAAAGGATGTATGTTAAATCAATCTTTCCTAAAGGCCTCCCTATATTGTGAGTGGGTCAGACATGCGGTTGTTTTGTTCTCAGCTATTATATTTGTACTCTGTTATTGTCTGTTGATGAGCGGTACCAGATGAATTTAAATGCTTTACAGTTGATAGATCACACAGTTCTAAGCAAACTGTCTGAACTCTCAGAGCATGTAGGGTTCAGAGCAAACTGTCTGAACTCTTAGAGCATGTAGGGTTCAGACCAAACTGTCTGAACTCTTAGAGCATGTAGGGTTCAGAGCAAACTGTCTGAACTCTTAGAGCATGTAGGGTTCAGAGCAAACTGTCTGAACTCTTAGAGCATGTAGGGTTCTGAGCAAACTGTCTGAACTCTTAGAGCATGTAGGGTTCAGAGCAAACTGTCTGAACTCTTAGAGCATGTAGGGTTCAGAGCAAACTGTCTGAACTCTTAGAGCATGTAGGGTTCAGAGCAAACTGTCTGAACTCTTGGCATCAGGTCAGGAGTGTGTGTATGAGTCAGTGGTGTATGACAGACAGGGACAGAGTGGAGACATGATGTTAAAGGGTCAGTGTTGCTGAAAACAAACACATTCCCTCCCTGATCCCTCAGTCTCCACTACCTCTCTACCCCTCCACCTCTCTACCCTCCCCTGTCCCCTCCACCCTCCCCTGTCCCCTATACCCTCCCCTGTCCCCTCTACCCTCCCCTGTCCCCTCCCCTCTACCCTCCCCTGTCCCCTCCACCCTCCCTTGTCCCCTCCACCCTCTACCCTCCCCTCTCCACCCACCCCCTGTCCCCCTCCACCCTCCCCTGTCCCCTCCACCTCTACCTCCCCTGTCCCCTCCACCCCCCGTCCCCTCTATCCTCCCCTGTCCCTCCATCCTTCCCTGTCCCCTCCACCCTCCCCTGTCCCCTCCACCCTCTACCCTCCCCTGTCCCCTCCACCCTCTACCCTCCCCTGTCCCCTCTACCCCCCTGTCCCCTCTACCCTCCCTGTCCCCTCCACCCTCCCCTGTCCCCTCCACCCTCTACCCTCCCCTCTCCACCCACCCCTGTTCCCTCCACCCTCCCCTGTCCCCTCCACCCTCTACC
The DNA here is from genome assembly GCF_020615455.1 of Coregonus clupeaformis. Classification (NCBI taxonomy): domain Eukaryota; kingdom Metazoa; phylum Chordata; class Actinopteri; order Salmoniformes; family Salmonidae; genus Coregonus; species Coregonus clupeaformis. The sequence goes on from NC_059208.1 coordinate 15,691,521, forward strand.
CTCCCCTGTCCTCTCCCACCCCCTGTCCCCTCTATCCTCCCCTGTCCCCTCCATCCTTCCCTGTCCCCTCCACCTCCCCTGTCCCCTGTCCCCTCCACCCTCTACCCTCCCCTGTCCCCTCCACCCTCTACCCTCCCCCTGTCCCCTCCACCCCCCCTGTCCCCTCTATCCTCCCCTGTCCCCTCCATCCTTCCCTGTCCCCTCTACCCTCCACTGTCCCCTCTACCCTCCCCTGTCCCCCTCTATCCTCCCCTGTCCCCTCTACCCTCCCCTGTCCCCTCTATCCTCCCCTGTCCCCTCTACCCTCCCCTGTCCCCTCTATCCTCCCCTGTCCCCTCTACCCTCCCCTCCACCCTCCACCCAAAATGCACATTCACTAATAATGATCAACTTCTTTATAGAAAATTATCACAGGTCTCATAAACAATCTCTCAAGCACAAGCCCATGCGCTAGTGAGTAGCCAGCTAATCTTTATAAAGTATTTAAAGTCTAGCCAACTTGGATCTATTTGCTAGCGAACACACCCTCCTGTCCGTCTCTAATTGTTTGAACTGCATGTTATCCTGTCCACTTAGTTCAGATGTTGAAATAGAGTGGCTTACCTCATTTCTCAGAATGAGAACGAGTTGCCAATTCTGTATATAATTGTATTTTTTTATGCTCATTGCACATTTATAAAACACAGACTAAATTATAAGAGGCCGTCTAGGCTCTTTTAAGATCCTTACTACTGAATAGTGTCTGTTCCAGGTGTGTAGGAGTCAAAATAACAATACTGGAAGAGATGGAGACCCGCACACTGTCTTTTTGGGGGGGGTGGAATAAATAAAAAAGGAAGCTTGAATGATAAAGATGTTTATTAAAACATCATGGTGGCCCAAAAGACCATAGTGCATAAATGAAAGGTGAAACCAAAACCCAACCGTTTCAGCCTCTGAGAAGCACCCCTACGTGAAGATGTATCTGCTGTAGAGCACAGAAGGACATGGAGGAGACGGGGTGACCGGCCTCTGAGAAATGACTTGCAATAGGGGATGTAGGGTCATTTCTCCTTGCAGCACTCTTGTGTTCTATAATACGTGTTCTTATCTGTCTACTGGTTTAGATCATGTATTGCTTATTGCGTGGACAAGAGATAAGGTATATGACGTTAGAAGAGCTGCATGTGAGGAACTGTTTGAAAGTGTATTGTTTGAAAGTGGCAGAGCTGCTGAATACGCTCACTTTGTTACAGGAATCCCTACAACTACAGCAAGGAGAGAAACCAGACTAGACAGCTAGTACACTGAACAAAAATATTAACGCAACATGCAACAATTTCAAAGATTTTACTGAGGAAATCAGTCAATTGAAATAAATTCATTAGGCCCTAATCTATGGATTTTACATTACTGGGAATACAGATATGCATCTGTTGGTCACAGATACATTAAAAGACATGGGCCTCACAATGGGCCTCAGGATCTCGTCACGGTATTTCTGTGCATTTAAATTGCCATCGATAAAATGCATTTGTGTTCGTTGTCCGTAGATTATGCCTGCCCATACCATAACCCCACCGCCACCATGGGGCACTCTGTTCACAACGCTGACATCAGCAAACCGCTCGCCCACACGACGCCATGTACGTGGTCTGCGGTTTTGAGGCCGGTTGGACGTACTGCCAAATTCTCTAAAACGACGTTGGAGGCGGCTTATGGTAGAGAAATGAACATTCAATTCTCTGGCAACAGCTCTGGTGGACATTTCTGCAGTCAGCATACCAATTGCACGCTCCCTCAACTTGAGACATCTGTGGCATTGTGTTGTGTGACAAAACTGCACATTTTAGAGTGGCCTTTTCTTGTCCCCAGCACAAGGTGCACCTGTGTAATGATCATGCTGTTTAATCAGCTTCTTGATATGCCACACCTGTCAGGTGGATGGATTATCTTGGCAAAGGAGAAATGCTCACTAACAGGGATGTAAACACATTTGTGCACAAAATTTGAGAGAAATAAGGATATTTTATTTCAGCTCATGAAACATGGGACCAACACTTTACATGTTGCGTTTATATTTTTGTTCAGTGTATAACAGTCTGATAGCGGTACCGCTATGCTGCGTGCGACAGAAACTGAGCATTCATTTTCCAGAATCAATGTTAATTTATACTCCCGTTTTAGTAATGTCTGCTCTGCGCACAAATTGAGGAGTTGAGACATAAAAAGGGTATCGTTAGAAAGGTTGACTTCTCTAACACAGTAAAATAAAGTCTCAATGCGCTTCGGTGTCAAAATGAGCGATTCTGTTGGACCAAACCTCAAATGCAAATTGCGAGTTGAAACTGCTTGTTGTCAGAAAGGAAGAAGAGATCTTTCATCTTTGTTGTTGTGAGTGGCAGGGGCTTGGTGTGTGTGTGTGTGTGTGTGTGAGAGAGTGGGAGACTACAACAATAGTAAACGAACAAAAATTTGACCAACTGGGGACATTTTGTTAGTGCCCACGAGGTCAAATGCTATTTCTAGGGGGTTTAGGGTTAAGGTTAGATTTAGGGTTAGAATTACGTTAAGGGTTAGGGTTAGGAGCTAGGGTTAGTTTTAGGGTTAGGGTTAGGAGCTAGGGTTAGGTTTAGGGTTAGGAGCTAGGGTTAGGTTTAGGGTTAGGTTTTTGGGTTAAGGTTAGGGTTATGGTTAAGGTAAGGGTAAGAGTACGGGTTAGGGTTAGGTTTAGGGTTAGGGAAAATAGGATTTTGAATGTGACTGAATTGTGTGTCCCCACAAGGTTAGCTGTACAAGACTGTGTGTGTGTGTGTGTGTGTGTGTAAATGGGAAGGAAGGTGCAGAGTCACAGCAGAAGGAGATGAGATCATAAATCCTCTATTCTGACGATACAGGCATTTGGAATATCGTGCTAAAACATTAAATTGAATTAATCAAATTAATTATATATATCGGCCAGCCCTACTCTCCACCTCTCTATCTCTCTGACCCCTGACATCTTGTAATTATCACCTCTACTGGCACAGAGACAGATCCTGAAGTCACCCCGCTGATTTAACAGAGATCCCAGCTGAGATGGGCTGGCACAGGAAAACACAGGCTACGTCCCCAATGGCACCCTATTCCCTTCCTAGTGCACTACTTTAGAACAGGGCCCACAGGGCTGATAGGGCTCTGGTCAAACGTAGTGCACTGTACCCACACACACACAGCGGAGTCGCTCACCACCTTCCGGAGACATTTGAAACCCCACCTCTTTAAGGAATACCTGGGATAGGATAAAGTAATCCTTCTACCCCCCCACAGCGGAGTCACTCACCACCTTCCGGAGACATTTGAAACCCCACCTCTTTAAGGAATACCTGGGATAGGATAAAGTAATCCCCCTACAGCGGAGTCACTCACCACCTTCCGGAGACATTTGAAACCCCACCTCTTTAAGGAATACCTGGGATAGGATAAAGTAATCCTCCTACCCCCCTCCCCCACAGTGGAGTCGCTCACCACCTTCCGGAGACATTTGAAACCCCACCTCTTTAAGGAATACCTGGGATAGGATAAAGTAATCCCTTCTACCCCCCAAAAAATTGTAAAGTGGTTATCCCACTGGCTATAGGGTGAATGCATCAATTTGTGAGTCGCTCTGGACAAGAGCGTCTGCTAAATGACGTAAATGTGCCCTTGAGCAAGGCACTTAACCCTAATTGCTCCTGTAAGTCGCTCTGGATAAGAGCGTCTGCTAAATGACTAAAATGTAATGTAATGTAAATGTACAGGGTGTAGGGTGCCATTGGGACGCATCCACACTTAGGGGTTCCATTAAACCAGCCTGTTCTGATTGGGGTGCCACTCATAGGGATGCAATATTAACGATGTGGTGCCACAGCCAAGTGGAGAGGCTCTAGTCATTACCTGGTCCTGTCGTGACAGGCTCTAGTCATTACCTGGTCCTGTCGTGACAGGCTCTAGTCATTACCTGGTCCTGTCGTGACAGGCTCTAGTCATTACCTGGTCCTGTCGTGACAGGCTCTAGTCATTACCTGGTCCTGTCGTGAGAGGCTCTAGTCATTACCTGGTCCTGTCGTGAGAGGCTCTCGTCCTTACCTGGTCCTGTCGTGGCAGGCTCTAGTTATTACCTGTTCCTGTCATGACAGGCTCTAGTCCTTACCTGGTCCTGTCGTGACAGGCTCTAGTCATTACCTGGTCCTGTCGTGAGTGGCTCTGGTCCTTACCTGGTCCTGTCATGACAGGCTCTAGTCATTACCTGGTCCTGTCGTGACAGGCTCTAGTCATTACCTGGTCCTGTCGTGACAGGCTCTAGTCATTACCTGGTCCTGTCGTGACAGGCTCTAGTCATTACCTGGTCCTGTCGTGACAGACTCTAGTCATTACCTGGTCCTGTCGTGACAGACTCTAGTCATTACCTGTTCCTGTCGTGACAGGCTCTAGTCATTACCTGGTCCTGTCGTGAGAGGCTCTGGTCCTTACCTGGTCCTGTCGTGAGAGGCTCTGGTCCTTACCTGGTCCTGTCGTGACAGGCTCTAGTCATTACCTGGTCCTGTCGTGACAGGCTCTAGTCATTACCTGGTCCTGTCATGACAGGCTCTAGTCATTACCTGGTCCTGTCATGACAGGCTCTAGTCATTACCTGGTCCTGTCGTGAGAGGCTATGGTCCTTACCTGGTCCTGTCGTGACAGGCTCTAGTCATTACCTGGTCCTGTCGTGACAGGCTCTAGTCATTACCTGGTCCTGTCGTGACAGGCTCTAGTCATTACCTGGTCCTGTCGTGACAGACTCTAGTCATTACCTGGTCCTGTCGTGAGAGGGTCTAGTCATTACCTGGTCCTGTCATGACAGGCTCTAGTCATTACCTGGTCCTGTTGTGAGAGGCTCTGGTCATTACCTGGTACTGGTGTTTAGTCCTGTGGACCAATAATAATAACTAAATGGTGTCCTACTCAGACAAAGATTGTCAGGCAAACAAAACAATCACAATCATGAAGACAAGGGTGGATGATGATGATGATGCATTTAGGTTTTCATTTTGACAGAGTAGTTGCATGGCAACAGTCATCATCATTAGAACTCAGTGAGAGATGTGTTGGATGGGATACAAAATCATTTCAATTCATTGGATGGATACTGAACACAGCCAGACGGTTGTTTGTGTTGAGCTGAAAGACTGACCAGAAAAGGCTCTTACAGTTATAGACCTCTTAGCTCTGTGAGACACACTCCTCTTGAGACTTGATGCTGAGGGGGTTATAGACCTCTTAGCTCTGTGAGACACACTCCTCTGGAGACTAGATGCTGAGGGGGTTATAGACCTCTTAGCTCTGTGAGACACACTCCTCTGGAGACTAGATGCTGAGGGGGTTATAGACCTCTTAGCTCTGAGACACACTCCTCTGGAGACTTGATGCTGAGGGGGTTATAGACCTCTTAGCTCTGAGACACACTCCTCTGGAGACTAGATGCTGAGGGGGTGTCACGATCGTCGTATTGAATAGACCAAGGCGCAGCGTGATGAACGAACATGGTTAACTTTATTATCTTTAGTGATAATAGAAACAACAATCAACAAAACAACAAACGACTCGTGAAGTCCACGGTAACAATGACCAACACGGAACAAGAACCCACAAACACAAAGGGAAAATAGACAGTATAAATATGGCTCCCAATCAGAGACAACCAACGACAGCTGACACTCGTTGCCTCCGATTGCGAGTCACTCTAGCCAACATAGAAATAAACACAACAGAATTACCAACATAGAAATAAACACAATGAATGAACACACCCTGGCTCAACATATAGAGTCCCAGAGCCAGGGTGTGACAGTACCCCCCCCTAAAGGCGCGGACTGCGACCGCGCCTCAACCTGAACAAAACAGGGGAGGGCTGGGCGGGCATATCTCCTCGGCGGCGGTTCTGGCTCCGGCCTTGACCACCACCCTCCAATAAACCCCCCATAGCGCCCCTGGTCCAGTCTGGCCCCGCCGGCTGGAGCTGAACTGGACTTAGCAGGAGCGGTTAGCTTCAGCTCCATAGTGGAGCAGTTGACCGGTACCTTACCAGGCACGGGTTGTGCTGGACTGACGACGCGCACCCCTGGCTTGGTGCGTGGAGGAGGAATGGGCCTTACCAGGCTGACGACGCGCACCCCTGGCTTGGTGCGTGGAGGAGGAACGGGCCTTACCAGGCTGACGACTCGCACCCCTGGCTTAGTGCGTGGAGGAGGAACGGGCCTTACCAGGCTGACGACTCGCACCCTGGCTTAGTGCGTGGAGGAGGAACGGCCTTACCAGGCTGACGACTCGCACCCCTGGCTTGGTGCGTGGAGGAGGGACGGGCCTTACCAGGCTGACGTCTCGCACCCCTGGCTTAGTGCGAGTAGCAGGAACAGGCCTTACCAGGCTGACGTCTCGCACCCCTGGCTTAGTGCGAGTAGCAGGAACAGGCCGGGCCGGGCTGGCGACGCGCACCGTAGACTTGGTGCGAGTGGCAGGAACAGGCCGGGCCGGGCTGGCGACGCGCACCGTAGACTTGGTGCGAGTGGCAGGAACAGGCCGGGCCGGGCTGGCGACGCGCACCGTATACTTGGTGCGAGTGGCAGGAACAGGCCGGGCCGGGCTGGCGACGCGCACCGAGACTTGGTGCGTAGGGCAGGAACAGGCCGGGCCGGGCTGGCGACGCGCACCGTAGACTTGATGCGAGTGGCAGGAACAGGCCGGGCCGGGCTGGCGACGCGCACCGTAGACTTGGTGCGAGTGGCAGGAACAGGCCGGGCTGGGCTGGCGACGCACACCGTAGGCTTGGTGCGTGGAGCAGGGACAGGCCGGGCTGGGCTGGCGACGCACCCCGTAGGCTTGGTGCGTGGAGCAGGGACAGGCCGGCCTGGGCTGGCGACGCACACCGTAGGCTTGGTGCGTGGAGCAGGGACAGGCCGGACCGGGCTGGCGACGCACACCGTAGGCTTGGTGCGTGGAGCAGGGACAGGCCGGACTGGGCTGGCGACGCACACCGTAGGCTTGGTGCGTAGAGCAGGGACAGGCCGGACCGGGCTGGCGACGCACACCGTAGGCTTGGTGCGTGGAGCAGGGACAGGCCGAACCGGGCTGTGGAGACGGATAGGAGACCTGGAGTGAAGAGCGGCCACAACCCGTCCTGGCTGAATGCCTACCTTCACACACTCTGTGTGAGGCATCCGCACAGGACGTACAGGGCTGTGTACCCGTACTGGCATAACAGCACGTGACACTGGAGCAGGATATCCGGGACCGCGGAGAGGCATTGGAGACCACGAGCGTTGAGCCGGCACACTCCGTCCTGGCTGCATACCCACCTTCGCACGACACGTGCGGGGTGCTCGCACAGGACGTACAGGACTATGCCGGACCACTCGTGGCACAGTACGCCGCTCCCGCATACCGCGGGAACCTGCCCCCGTCCCATGCTGCCATGCCTGAGTACGGGAAGTTGGTTCCGCTCTCCATCCAGGCTCCGCCAACCTGCCTTCTGGCCCCCCTAACCCGGTGGCCTCTTCTCCAAATCGCCCTGTGGCAGCCTCCTGCTGCCCAGCCGCCCATGCCGTGTGCCCCCCCTAAAAATTTTCTGGGGTTGCCTCTCGCCTGTCCGACGTTGACACTGCTGACGCCGCTGCTCCTCTCTCGCCAGGGCCTTAATCCTAGCCCATGGCCCTTTTCCCCCGAGCATGTCCTCCCAGGACCACACTTTGCCCACCTGGGCCATCGCCAACCTCTCCATCTCCTTTCCCGGCGCTTCCTCCCATGTCCAGTCCAAGATCTGCCCCCGGACACGCTGCTTGGTCCTTGTATGGTGGGTTCTTCTGTCACGATCGTCGTATTGAATAGACCAAGGCGCAGCGTGATGAACGAACATGGTTAACTTTATTATCTTTAGTGATAATAGAAACAACAATCAACAAAACAACAAACGACTCGTGAAGTCCACGGTAACAATGACCAACACGGAACAAGAACCCACAAACACAAAGGGAAAATAGACAGTATAAATATGGCTCCCAATCAGAGACAACCAACGACAGCTGACACTCGTTGCCTCCGATTGGGAGTCACTCTAGCCAACATAGAAATAAACACAACAGAATTACCAACATATAAATAAACACAATGAATGAACACACCCTGGCTCAACATATAGAGTCCCAGAGCCAGGGTGTGACAGGGGGTTATACACCTCTTAGCTCTGAGACACACTCCTCTGGAGACTAGATGCTGAGGGGGTTATAGACCTCTTAGCTCTGTGAGACACTCTCCTCTGGAGACTTGGTGCTGAGGGGGTTATAGACCTCTTAGCTCTGTGAGACACACTCCTCTGGAGACTTGATGCTGAGGTGGTTATAGACCTCTTAGCTCTGTGAGACACACTCCTCTGGAGACTTGATGCTGAGGGGGTTATAGACCTCTTAGCTCTGAGACACACTCCTCTGGAGACTTGATGCTGAGGGGGTTATAGACCTCTTAGCTCTGTGAGACACACTCCTCTGGAGACTTGATGCTGAGGGGGTTATAGACCTCTTAGCTCTGAGACACACTCCTCTGGAGACTTGATGCTGAGGGGGTTATAGACCTCTTAGCTCTGAGACACACTCCTCTGGAGACTTGATGCTGAGGGGGTTATAGACCTCTTAGCTCTGTGAGACACACACCTCTGGAGACTAGATGCTGAGGGGGTTATACTTCTGTTAGGCATATTGTGTGTGTGAGGGATGAGTAGTGGTGTTGTGCTCAAGCCTCTAGGCCTGTCAGTAATCAGCAGTGGTTAACACGATACCAAATCTTATTTGCCACATGCACCGAATACAACAGGTGTAGACATTACAGTGAAATGCTTACTTACAAGCCATTAACCAACAATGCAGTTTTTTAAGAAGAAAAAAAAAGTGTTAAGTAAAAAATTGATCAGTAAAAAAATTAAATAAACAGTAGGGAGGCTATATACAGAGGGTACCGGTACAGAGTCAATGTGTGGGGGCACAGGTTAGTCGAGGTGATTGAGGTAATATGTACATGTGGGTAGAGTTAAAGTGACTATGCATAAATAATAAACAGAGTAGCAGCAGCGTAAAAGAGGGGGATGGGGTGGGGGGGGCAATGCAAATATTCCGGGTAGCCATGATTAGCTGTTCAGGAGTCTTATGGCTTGGGGGTAGAAGCTGTTAAGAATCCTTTTGGACCTAGACATGGCGCTCCGGTACCGCTTGCCGTGCGGTAGCAGAGAGAACAGTCTATGACTAGGGTGGCTGGAGTCTTTGACAATTTTTAGGGCCTTCCTCTGACACCGCCTGGTATAGAGGTCCTGGATGGCAGGAAGCTTGACCCCAGTGATGTACTGGGCCGTACGCACTACCCTCTGTAGTGCCTTCTGGTCGGAGGCCGAGCAGTTGCCATACCAGGTGGGGATGCAACCAGTCAGGATGTTCTCGATGGTGCAGCTGTAGAACCTTTTGAGGATCTGAGGACCCATACCAAATATTTTCAGTCTCCTGAGGGGGAATAGGCTTTGTCGTGCCCTCTTCACGACTGTCTTGGTGTGTTTGGACCATGATAGTTTGTTGGTGATGTGGACACCAAGGAACTTGAAGCTCTCAACCTGTTCCACTACAGCCCCGTCGATGAGAATGGGGGCGTGCTCAGTCCTCTTTTTTTTCTTGTAGTCCACAATCATCTCCTTTGTCTTGATCACATTGAGGGAGAGGTTGTTATCCTGGCATCACACGGCAAGGTCTCTGACCTCCTCCCTATAGGCTGTCTCATCGTTGTCGGTGATCAGGCCTACCACTGTTGTGTCATCGGCAAACTTAATGATGGTGTTGGAGTCGTGCCTGGCCATGCAGTCATGGGTGAACAGGGAGTACAGAAGGGGACTGAGCACACACCCCTGAGGGGCCCCTATGTTGAGGATCAGCGTGGCAGATGTGTTGTTACCTACCCTTACCACCTGGGGGTGGCCCGTCAGGAAGTCCAGGATCCAGTTGCAGAGGGAGGTGTTTAGTCCCAGGGTCCTTAGCTCAGTGATGAGCTTTGAGGGCACTATGGTATTGAACGCTGACCTGTAGTCAATCAATAGCATTCTCACGTAGGTGTTCCTCTTGTCCAGGTGGGAAAGGGCAGTGTGGAGTGCAATAGAGATTGCATCATCTGTGGATCTGTTGGGGCGGTATGCAAATTGGAGTGGGTCTAGGGTTTCTGGGATAATGGTGTTGATGTGAGCCATGACCAGCATTTCAAAGCACTTCATGGCTACAGACGTGAGTGCTACGGGTCGGTAGTCATTTAGGCAGGTTATCTTAGTGTTCTTGGGCACAGGGACTATGGTGGTCCGCTTGAAACATGTTGTTATTACAGACTCAGTCAGGGACATGTTGAAAATGTCAGTGAAGAGACTTGCCAGTTGGTCAGCGCATGATCGGAGTACAAGTCCTGGTAATCCGTCTGGCCCTGCGGCCTTGTGAATGTTGACCTGCTTAAAAGTCCTACTCACATCGGCTACGGAGAGCGTGATCACATAGTCATCCGGAACAGCTGATGCTCTCATGCATGCGTCAGTGTTGCTTGCCTTTAAGCGAGCATAGAAGTGATTTAGCTCGTCTGGTAGGCTTGTGTCACTGGGCAGCTCGCGGCTGTGCTTCCTTTTGTAGTCTGTAATAGTTTTCAAGCCCTGCCACATCCGACGAGCATCAGAGCCGGTGTAGTACAATTCAATCTTAGTCCTGTATTGACTCTTTGCCTGTTTGATGGTTCGTCGGAGGGCATAGCAGGATTTCTTATAAGCGTCCGGGTTAGAGTCCCGCTCCTTAAAAAAGCGGCAGCTCAGTGCGAATGTTGCCTGTAATCCATGGCTTCTGGTTGGGGTATGTATGTACGGTCACTGTGGGGACGACATCATCGATGCACTTATTGATGAAGCCAGTGACTGATGTGGTGTACTCCTCAATGCCATCGGAAGAATCCCGGAACATATTCCAGTCTGTGCTAGCAAAACAGTCCTGTAGTTTAGCATCTGCTTCATCTGACCACTTTTTTATTGACCAAGTCACTGGTGCTTCCTGCTTTAGTTTTTGCTTGTAAGCAGGAATCAGGAGGATATAATTATGGTCAGATTTGCCAAATGGAGGGCAAGGTCTAGAGTTCTTTTCTCCTCTGGTTGCACATTTAACATGCTGGTAGAAATTAGGTAGAACGGATTTAAGTTTCCCTGCATTAAAGTCCCCGGCCACTAGGAGCACTGCCTCTGGATGAGCGTTTTCCTGTTTACTTATGGCCTTATACAGCTCATTGAGTGCAATCTTAATGACAGCATCGGTTTGTGGTGGTAAATGGACAGCTACAACAGGCGAGCAAAACCTTGAGACTTCCTTAGTATTAGATTTTATGCACCAGCTGTTGTTTACAAATATACACAGACCGCCACCCCTTGTCTTACCGGAGTCAGCCGTTCTATCCTGCCGATGTAGCGTATATCAGCCACGACTCGGTGAAACATAAGATATTACAGTTTTTAATGTCCCGTTGGTAGGATAACCGTAATCTTAGGTCGTCCAATTTGTTTTCAAATGATTGGACATTGGCTAATAGGCTTGATGGAAGAGGCAGTTTACTCGCTCGCCGTCGTATCCTTACAAGGCACCCCGACCTACGTCCACGATATCTCCGTCTCTTTCTCATGCGAATGACGGGGATTTGGGCCTTGTCGGGTGTCTGTAGGATATCCTTCACGTCCGACTCGTTGAAGAAAAAGTATTCGTCCAATACGAGGTGAGTAATCGCTGTCCTGATATCCAGAAGCTGTTTTTGGTCATAAGAGACGGTGGCAGAAACATTATGTATAGAATAAATTACAAATATCGTCAAAAAACACACATAATAGTACAATTGGTTAGAAGGCTGTAAAACGGCAGCCATCTTCTCTGGCGCCATCGTTTCAAGCCTCTAGGCCTGTCAGTAATCAGCAGTGGTTAACACGATGCCTCAAGCCTCTAGGCCTGTCAGTACTCAACAGTGGTTGACACGTTCAGATACGATGCCTCATACAGGAAACAGCTAGGATGTTGTGGTGACTCTTTATTAGGCAACATGACATACAGTTAACGACCTGGCAGATTGTGGCTCCTGAACAATGACAAAAACAACAACCTACGTAAACTGTTTCGTGAAAAAGTGATATTTGTTTGACTTCATATTAGGGCTGTGACGGTCACGGAATTTTGGATGACTGTAATTGGCCAGCCAAATGACCACGGTCTCAGTAATACAGTGGGGAAAAAAGTATTTAGTCAGCCACCAATTGTGCAAGTTCTCCCACTTAAAAAGATGAGAGAGGCCTGTAATTTTCATCATAGGTACACGTCAACTATGACAGACAAAATGAGAAAAAAAATCCAGAAAATCACATTGTAGGATTTTTTATGAATTTATTTGCAAATTATGGTGGAAAATAAGTATTTGGTCAATAACAAAAGTTTCTCAATACTTTGTTATATACCCTTTGTTGGCAATGACACAGGTCAAACGTTTTCTGTAAGTCTTCACAAGGTTTTCACACACTGTTGCTGGTATTTTGGCCCATTCCTCCATGCAGATCTCCTCTAGAGCAGTGATGTTTTGGGGGCTGTCGCTGGGCAACACAGACTTTCAACTCCCTCCAAAGATTTTCTATGGGGTTGAGATCTGGAGACTGGCTAGGCCACTCCAGGACCTTGAAATGCTTCTTACGAAGCCACTCCTTCGTTGCCCGGGCGGTGTGTTTGGGATCATTGTCATGCTGAAAGACCCAGCCACGTTTCATCTTCAATGCCCTTGCTGATGGAAGGAGGTTTTCACTCAAAATCTCACGATACATGGCCCCATTCATTCTTTCCTTTACACGGATCAGTCGTCCTGGTCCCTTTGCAGAAAAACAGCCCCAAAGCATGATGTTTCCACCCCCATGCTTCACAGTAGGTATGGTGTTCTTTGGATGCAACTCAGCATTCTTTGTCCTCCAAACACGACGAGTTGAGTTTTTACCAAAAAGTTATATTTTGGTTTCATCTGACCATATGACATTCTCCCAATCCTCTTCTGGATCATCCAAATGCACTCTAGCAAACTTCAGACGGGCCTGGACATGTACTGGCTTAAGCAGGGGGACACGTCTGGCACTGCAGGATTTGAGTCCCTGGCGGCGTAGTGTGTTACTGATGGTAGGCTTTGTTACTTTGGTCCCAGCTCTATGCAGGTCATTCACTAGGTCCCCCCGTGTGGTTCTGGGATTTTTGCTCACCGTTCTTGTGATAATTTTGACCCCACGGGGTGAGATCTTGCGTGGAGCCCCAGATCGAGGGAGATTATCAGTGGTCTTGTATGTCTTCCATTTCCTAATAATTTGTCCCACAGTTGATTTCTTCAAACCAAGCTGCTTACCTATTGCAGATTCAGTCTTCCCAGCCTGGTGCAGGTCTACAATTTTGTTTCTGGTGTCCTTTGACAGCTCTTTGGTCTTGGCCATAGTGGAGTTTGGAGTGTGACTGTTTGAGGTTGTGGACAGGTGTCTTTTATACTGATAACAAGTTCAAACAGGTGCCATTAATACAGGTAACGAGTGGAGGACAGAGGAGCCTCTTAAAGAAGAAGTTACAGGTCTGTGAGAGCCAGAAATCTTGCTTGTTTGTAGGTGACCAAATACTTATTTTCCACCATAATCTGCAAATAAATTCATTAAAAATCCTACAATGTGATTTTCTGGATTTTCTTTCCTCATTCTGTCTGTCATAGTTGACGTGTACCTATGATGAAAATTACAGGCCTCTCTCATCTTTTTAAGTGGGAGAACTTGCACAATTGGTGGCTGACTAAATACTTTTTTCCCCCACTGTAACCGTTGTGCTGCCATATAAATAGAATGAATAGAACGGGCGTCCCCATTCAAGTCAATGATGGCATACTGGGTGGACTGGCGGCCATTGCGAGTGTATCTATAGGAGCAAAGAAGTAAAAGCAGGAAGTAAAAGCAGGACGTAAAGCAGGAAGTAAAAGCAAGAAGTGTTCGTGTTTTGTTGATTCAACTCAACTGACATTACAAAAAATAAATTCCATTGCATTATCAATTTTCAATCAATTTTATTTTATATAGCCCTTCTTACATCAGCTAATATCTCGAAGTGCTGTACAGAAACCCAGCCTAAAACCCCAAACAGCTAGTAATGCAGGTGTAGAAGCACGGTGGCTAGGAAAAACTCCCTAGAAAGGCCAAAACCTAGGAAGAAACCTAGAGAGGAACCAGGCTATGAGGGGTGGCCAGTCCTCTTCTGGCTGTGCCGGGTGGAGATTATAACAGAACCATGCCAAGATGTTCAAAAATGTTCATAAGTGACAAGCATGGTCAAATAATAATCAGGAATAAATCTCAGTTGGCTTTTCATAGCCGATCATTAAGAGTTGAAAACAGCAGGTCTGGGACAGGTAGGGGTTCCATAACCGCAGGCAGAACAGTTGAAACTGGAATAGCAGCAAGGCCAGGCGGACTGGGGACAGCAAGGAGTCACCACGGCCGGTAGTCCCGACGTATGGTCCTAGGGCTCAGGTCTCTCAGTTGGCTTTTCATAGCCGATCATTAAGAGTTGAAAACAGCAGGTCTGGGACAGGTAGGGGTTTCGTAAACCGCAGGCAGAACAGTTGAAACTGGAATAGCAGCAAGGCCAGGCGGACTGGGGACAGCAAGGTGTCAGCATGCCCGGTAGTCCTGACGTATGGTCCTAGGGCTCAGGTTCTCAGAGAGAAAGAGAGAACGAGAGAATTAGAGAGAGCATACTTAAATTCACACAGGACACTGGATAAGACAGGAGAAGTACTCCAGGTATAACCAACTAACCCCAGCCCCCCGACACATAAACTACTGCAGCATAAATACTGGAGGCTGAGACAGGAGCGGTCCGGAGACACTGTGGCCCCATCCGAAGAAACCCCGGACAGGGCCAAACAGGAAGGATATAACCCCACCCACTCTGCCAAAGCACAGCCCCCGCACCACCAGAGGGATATCCTCAACCACCAACTTACAATCCTGAGACAAGGCCGAGTATAGCCCACAGAGGTCTCCACCACAGCACAAACCAAGGGGGGGCGCCAACCCAGAGTCACATCAGTTAACATAATTTGAATTAACATTATACATTACCATGGACATTGTTGCATCAAAATACCAGGCAGCCATTGCGAGTGTACCCATGAGTTTACCAGTCAAACTGCCAGGGTTAGAGGTTTCCAAGCCCATTCCACTCATAATTTGCTACAATACCTTGCTTGTTTCAGCGAGGGGCAACGAAGTTTCATCACGTTGTTATCGCAGAAACGGACTCAACCGCACGAATGCCCGGACGTTTTTTTATTCTTCATCCATAACCGTCCGCTATACGGTAATCATACTAGCCCTACTTCATATAGATGTAACCTGTACTCTGTCTTCTCTCTACCAGGTATTCATCACAGTCAACTGTCTGAGTACAGAGTTCTCCTGCCAGAAGGGGGTGAAGGGCATGCCTCTGATGATCCAGATAGACACCTACAGCTATAACCACCGCTCCGACACACCCACACACAGAGCCTTCTCTGAGATCAAGGTCTTCTGTGACAAGGTGAATCTCTCTCTGACCTCTAACCCTAACCCCTACAGAGCCTTCTCTGAGATCAAGGTATTCTGTGACAAGGTGAGTCTCTCTCTCTGACCTCTAACCCTAACCCTCCACAGAGCCTTCTCTGAGATCAAGGTCTTCTGTGACAAGGTGAATCTCTCTCTCTGACCTCTAACCCTAACCCTCCACAGAGCCTTCTCTGAGATCAAGGTCTTCTGTGACAAGGTGAGTCTCTCTCTGACCTCTAACCCTAACCCTCCACAGAGCCTTCTCTGAGATCAAGGTCTTCTGTGACAAGATGAGTTTCTCTCTCTGACCTCTAACCCTAACCCTCCACAGAGCCTTCTTTCAGATGGGAGGTGGGCTGGACTGGGGGTTGGCTGGGGAGATTGGAGGTGGGCTGGACTGGGGGTTGGGAGATGTGAAGTGGGCTGGACTGGTTGTGGACTGGGGAGATGTGAGGTGGGCTGAAAAGGGAATTTATAGTGTTTTTATATCGCTTTAATAGTGTTTTTCCAGGTTTGAGCATGATGATGGATATGTTATATATATATATATATATATATATATATATATATACACACACACACACATACAGTGGGGAGAACAAGTATTTGATACACTGCCGATTTTGTAGGTTTTCCTACTTACAAAGCATGTAGAGGTCTGTAATTTTTATCATAGGTACACTTCAAATGTGAGAGACGGAATCTAAAACAAAAATCCAGAAAATCACATTGTATGATTTTTAAGTAATTAATTTGCATTTTATTGCATGACATAAGTATTTAATCACCTACCAACAAGTAAGAATTCCGGCTCTCACAGACCTGTTAGTTTTTCTTTAAGAAGCCCTCCTGTTCTCCACTCATTACCTGTATTAACTGCACCTGTTTGAACTCGTTACCTGTATAAAAGACACCTGTCCACACACTCAATCAAACAGACTCCAACCTCTCCACAATGGCCAAGACCAGAGAGCTGTGTAAGGACATCAGAGATAAAATTGTAGACCTGCACAAGGCTGGGATGGGCTACAGGACAATAGGCAAGCAGCTTGGTGAGAAGGCAACAACTGTTGGCACAATTATTAGAAAATGGAAGAAGTTCAAGATGACGGTCAATCACCCTCGGTCTGGGGCTCCATGCAAGATCTCACCTTGTGGGGCATCAATGATCATGAGGAAGGTGAGGGATCAGCCCAGAACTACACGGCAGGACCTGGTCAATGACCTGAAGAGAGCTGGGAACACAGTCTCAAAGAAAACCATTAGTAACACACTACACAGTCATGGATTAAAATCCTGCAGCGCACGCAAGGTCCCCCTGCTCAAGCCAGCGCATGTCCAGGCCCGTCTGAAGTTTGCCAATGACCATCTGGATGATCCAGAGGAGGAATGGGAGAAGGTCATGTGGTCTGATGAGACAAAAATATAGCTTTTTGGTCTAAACTCCACTCGCCGTGTTTGGAGGAAGAAGAAGGATGAGTACAACCCCAAGAACACCATTCCAACCATGAAGCATGGAGGTGGAAACATCATTCTTTGGGGATGCTTTTCTGCAAAGGGGACAGGACGACTGCACCGTATTGAGGGGAGGATGGATGGGCCCATGTATCGCGAGATCTTGGCCAACAACCTCCTTCCCTCAGTAAGAGCATTGAAGATGGTTCGTGGCTGGGTCTTCCAGCATGACAACGACCCGAAACACACAGCCAGGGCAACTAAGGAGTGACTCCGTAAGAAGCACCTCAAGGTCCTGGAGTGGCCTAGCCAGTCTCCAGACCTGAACCCAATAGAACATCTTTGGAGGGAGCTGAAAGTCCATATTGCCCAGCGACAGCCCCGAAACCTGAAGGATCTGGAGAAGGTCTGTATGGAGGAGTGGGCCAAAATCCCTGCTGCAGTGTGTGCAAACCTGGTCAAGACCTACAGGAAACGTATGATCTCTGTAATTGCATACAAAGGTTTCTGTACCAAATATTAAGTTCTGCTTTTCTGATGTATCAAATACTTATGTCATGCAATAAAATGCTAATTAATTACTTAAAAATCATACAATGTGATTTTCTGGATTTTTGTTTTAGATTCCGTCTCTCACAGTTGAAGTGTACCTATGATAAAAATTATAGACCTCTACATGCTTTGTAAGTAGGAAGACCTGCAAAATCGGCAGTGTATCAAATACTTGTTCTCCCCACTGTACATACATACAGTACCAGTCAAAAGTTTGGACACACCTACTCATTCAAGGGTTTTTATTTATTTGTACTATTTTCTACATTTTAGAATAGTGAAGACATCAAAGCTATAAAATAACATATGGAATCATGTAGTAACCAAAAAAGAGTGTGCAAAGCTGTCATCAAGGCAACGGGTGGATACTTTGAAGAAACTCAAATATAAAATATATTTGTATATGTTTAACACTTTTTTGGTTACTACATGATTCCATATGTGTTATTTCATAGTTTTGATGTCTTCACTATTATTCTACAATGTAGAAAATAGTAAAAATAAAGAAAAACCCTTGAATGAGTAGGTGTCGAAACTTTTGACTGTGCATTCGGAAAGTATTCAGACCCCTTGACTTTTTCCACATTTTGTTACGTTACAGCCTTATTCTAAAATGGATTAAATGGTTTTTTTCCCATACACACAATGCCCCATAATGACAAAGCAAAAACAGGTTTTTAGAAATCTTTGTAACTGTACTAAAAATAACCCTTTACTCAGTACTTTGTTGAAGCACCTTTGGCAGCGATTACAGCCTCAAGTCTTCTTGGGTATGACGCTACAAGCTTGGCACACCTGTATTTGGGGAGTTTCTCCCATTCTTCTCTGCAGATCCTCTCAAGCTCTGTCTGGTTGGATGGGGAGTGTCGCTGCACAGCTATTTTCAGAGATATTAGATTGGGTTCAAGTCCGGGTTTTCATCAAGGATCTGTCAGTACTTTGCTCCGTTCACCTTTCCCTTGATCCTGACTAGTCTCCCAGTCCCTGCCGCTGAAAAACATCCCCACAGCATGATGCTGCCACCACCATGCTTCGCCGTAGGGATGCTGCCAGGTTTCCTCCAGATGTGATGCTTGGCATTCAGGCCAAAGAGTTCAATCTTGGTTTCATCAGACCAGAGAATCTTGTTTCTCATGGTCTGAGAGTCTTTAGGTGCCTTTTGGCAAACTCCAAGCGGGCTGTCATGTGCCTTTTACAGAGGAGTGGCTTTCGTCTGGCCACTCTACCTGAAAGGCCTGATTGGTGGAGTGCTGCAAAGATGGTTGTCCTTCTGGAAGGTTCTCCCATCTCCACAGAGGAACTCTGGAGCTCTGTCAGTGACCATTGGGTTCTTGGTCATCTCCCTGATCAAGGCCCTTCTCCCCTCATTACTCAGTTTGTCCGGGTGGCCAGCTCTAGGAAGAGTCTTGGTGGTTCCAAAATTCTTCCATTTAAGAATGTTGGAGGCCACTGTGTTCTTGGAGACCTTCAATGCTGCAGAAATGTTTTGGTACCCTTCCCCAGATCTGTGCCTCGACACAATCCTGTTTCGGCGCTCTATGGGGCGTCTATTAATATGGAGTTGGCCCCCCCTTTGCTGCTATAACAGCCTCCACTCTGGGAAGGCTTTCCTCTAGATGTTGGAACATTGCTGCGTGGACTTGCTTCCATTCAGCCACAAGAGCATTAGTGAGGTCGGGCACTGATGTTGGGCGATTAGGCCTGGCTCACAGTTGGCATTCCAATTCATTCCAAAGGTGTTCGATGGGGTTGAGGTCAGGGCTCTGTGCAGGCTAGTCAAGTTCTTCCACACCATTTCTGTATGGACCTCACTTTGTCATGCTGAAACAGGAAAGGGCCTTCCCCAAACTGTTGCCACAAAGTTGGAAGCACGGAATCGTCTAGAATGTCATTGTATGCTGTAGCGTTAAGATTTCCCTTCACTGGAACTAAGGGGCCTAGCCCGAACCATGAAAAACAGCCCCAGACCATTATTCCTCCTCCACCAAACTTTACAGTTGGCACTATGCATTGGGGCAGGTAGCGTTCTCCTGGCATCCACCAAACCCAGATTCGTCCGTCGGACTGCCAGATGGTGAAGCGTGATTCATCACTCCAGAGAACGTGTTTCCACTGCTCCAGAGTCCAATGGCAGCGAGCTTTACACCCCTCCAGCCGACGCTTCAAATTGCGTTTTTGTGATCTAAGGCTTGTGTGTGGCTGCCTGGCCATGGAAACCCATTTCATGAAGCTCCCGACGAACAGTTCTTGTACTGACGTTGCTTCCAGAGGCAGTTTGGAACTCGGTAGTGAGTGTTGCAACCGAGGACAGACGATTTTTACGCGCTACGCGCTTCAGCACTCGGCAGTCCAGTTCTGTGAGCTTGTTTGGCCTACCACTTCGCGGCTGAGTCGTTGTTGCTTCTAGACGTTTCCACTTCACAATAACAACACTTACAGTTGACTGGGGCAGATCTAGCAGGGCAGAAATTTGACGAACTGACTTGTTGGAAAGGGGGCATCCTGTGACAGTGCCACGTTAAAAGTCACTGAGCTCTTCAGTAAGGCAATTCTACTGCCAATGTTTGTCTATGGAGATTGCATGGCTGTGTACTCGATTTTATACACCTGTCAGCAACGGGTGTGGCTGAAATAGCCGAATCCACTAATTTGAAGGGGTGTCCACATACCTTTTGTATATATAGTGTATTTGGGCCTATTTTGATTAAAATAAAAAAGCGTTGATGGTTCACCAAATTCCATAGGCCATGTTTCCATATCTCAGTATTAATCCCTGGTATTAATCATCCCATCCATTCCACAGGGAGCAGAACGGAGAATCCGTGATGAGGTGAGGAAGCAGATCCGGATGAAGCCCAAAGGTCAGATAAGTAGTTTCCATGGAGATAATAGTAAAGAACATGCCGGTAAAGTTCTCCTGCAGTAGAGAGAGTACCTGTCTGGATTCAACAGGAAGCTATGATTAGGGGTTCAGACTGGTGCAGCTGGGAAGGTGGATGATGGTTGCATGAATCTGAATCAACTGATGTCAGACTTCAGTTTCGATTTTCCTACGCACCTGTGTACCTGTGAAATTAGGTGTGCAGACGTTTTTGTTCTATGTAGACTAACTATGAGTAACCGTGCATGTTGTTTCCCTCCCGCGGTCCAGGTAAGGATGGGAGCCTGGTAGCATTGAACAGGAAGCCAGACACAGTGTTCTTCAAGTCCGTCTCTAACCTGGACACCCAGCCTGTCTTGTTCATCCCAGACGTCCACTTTGGGCACCTGCAGAGGACTGGACAGGTGAGAGACACTCTTGGAGACAACAGTTAAACCAGCCACTGTGACACACAGAAAATGCATGAGCCAATACTGACCAGAATGATCCAGAATATCTCCTCTATCACTTGGTAATGAAAGTGTATATCCTTGAAAGCAAAAACCTTATAGCGTGATTCATCTGTCTGTCTGTGTTGTCCAACCCTAGGTCTTTGCCTTCAACACAGAGGAGATGGAGAGGGATGGGTAAGTGTAGCTGTATAGTTCTAATAGAGAGGGAAGGGTAAGTGTAGCTGTATAGTTCTAATAGAGAGGGAGGGGTAAGTGTAGCTGTATAGTTCTAATAGAGAGGGAGGGGTAAGTGTAGCTGTATAGTTCTAATAGAGAGGGAAGGGTAAGTGTAGCTGTATAGTTCTAATAGAGCGGGAAGGGTAAGTGTAGCTGTATAGTTCTAATAGAGAGGGAAGGGTAAGTGTAGCAGTATAGTTCTAATAGAGAGGGAAGGATAAGTGTAGCTGTATAGTTCTAATAGAGAGGGATGGGTAAGTGTAGCTGTATAGTTCTAATAGAGAGGGAAGGGTAAGTGTATCTGTGTAGTTCTAATAGAGAGGGAAGGGTGGGTGTAGCTGTATAGTTCTAATAGAGAGGGAAGGATAAGTGTAGCTGTATAGTTCTAATAGAGAGGGAAGGGTAAGTGTAGCTGTATAGATGGAGAGGGAAGGGTAAGTGTAGCTGTATAGTTCTAATAGAGAGGGAAGGGTAAGTGTAGCTGTATAGTTCTAATAGAGAGGGAAGGGTAAGTGTAGCTGTATAGTTCTAATAGAGAGGGAAGGGTAAGTGTAGCTGTATAGTTCTAATAGAGAGGGAGGGGTAAGTGTAGCTGTATAGATGGAGAGGGAAGGGTAAGTGTAGCTGTATAGATGGAGAGGGAAGGGTAAGTGTAGCTGTATAGTTCTAATAGAGAGGGAAGGGTAGGTGTAGCTGTATAGTTCTAATAGAGAGGGAAGGGTACGTGTAGCTGTATTGTTCTAATAGATAGGGAAGGGTAAGTGTAGCTGTATAGTTCTAATAGAGAGGGAAGGGTGGGTATAGCTGTATAGTTCTAATAGAGAGGGAAGGGTAAGTGTAGCTGTATAGATGGAGAGGGAAGGGTAAGTGTAGCTGTATAGTTCTAATAGAGAGGGAAGGGTAAGTGTAGCTGTATAGTTCTAATAGAGGGGGAAGGGTAAGTGTAGCTGTATAGATGGAGAGGGAAGGGTAAGTGTAGCTGTATAGTTCTAATAGAGAGGGAAGGGTAAGTGTAGCTGTATAGTTCTAATAGAGAGGGAAGGGTAGGTGTAGCTGTATAGTTCTAATAGAGAGGGAAGGGTAAGTGTAGCTGTATAGTTCTAATAGAGAGGGAAGGGTAAGTGTAGCTGTATAGTTCTAATAGAGGGGGAAGGGTAAGTGTAGCTGTATAGATGGAGAGGGAAGGGTAAGTGTAGCTGTATAGTTCTAATAGAGAGGGAAGGGTAAGTGTAGCTGTATAGTTCTAATAGAGAGGGAAGGGTAGGTGTAGCTGTATAGTTCTAATAGAGAGGGAAGGGTAAGTGTAGCTGTATAGTTCTAATAGAGAGGGAAGGGTAAGTGTAGCTGTATAGTTCTAATAGAGAGGGAAGGGTAAGGGTAGCTGTATAGATGGAGAGGGAAGGGTAAGTGTAGCTGTATAGTTCTAATAGAGAGGGAAGGGTAAGTGTAGCTGTATAGATGGAGAGGGAAGGGTAAGTGTAGCTGTATAGTTCTAATAGAGAGGGAAGGGTAAGTGTAGCTGTATAGTATAATAGAGAGGGAAGGGTAAGTGTAGCTGTATAGTTCTAATAGAGAGGGACGGGTAAGTGTAGCTGTATAGTTCTAATAGAGAGGGAAGGGTAGGTGTAGCTGTATAGTTCTAATAGAAAGGGAAGGGTAAGTGTAGCTGTATAGTTCTAATAGAGAGGGAAGGGTACGTGTAGCTGTATTGTTCTAATAGATAGGGAAGGGTAAGTGTAGCTGTATAGTTCTAATAGAGAGGGAAGGGTGGGTATAGCTGTATAGTTCTAATAGAGAGGGAAGGGTAAGTGTAGCTGTATAGATGGAGAGGGAAGGGTAAGTGTAGCTGTATAGTTCTAATAGAGAGGGAAGGATAAGTGTACCTGTATAGTTCTAATAGAGAGGGAAGGGTAAATGTAGCTGTATACTTCTAATAGAGAGGGAAGGGTAAGTGTAGCTTTATAGTTCTAATAGAGAGGGAAGGGTAAGTGTAGCTGTATAGATGGAGAGGGAAGGGTAGGTGTAGCTGTATAGTTCTAATAGAGAGGGAAGGGTAAGTGTAGCTGTATAGTTCTAATAGAGAGGGAAAGGTAAGTGTAGCTGCATAGTTCTAATAGAGAAGGAAGGGTAAGTGTAACTGTGTAGTTCTAATAGAGAGGTAAGGGTAAGTGTAGCTGTATAGTTCTGATAGAGAGGGAAGGGTAGGTGTAGCTGTATAGTTCTAATAGAGAGGGAAGGGTAAGTGTAGCTGCATAGTTCTAATAGAGAAGGAAGGGTACGTGTAACTGTATAGTTCTAATAGAGAGGTAAGGGTAAGTGTAGCTGTATAGTTCTGATAGAGAGGGAAGGGTAAGTGTAGCTGTATAGTTCTAATAGAGAGGGAAGGGTAAGTGTAGCTGTATAGTTCTAATAGAGAGGGAAGGGTAGTGTAGCTGTATAGTTCTAATAGAGAGGGAAGGGTAGTGTAACTGTATAGTTCTAATAGAGAGGGAAGGGTAAGTGTAGCTGTATAGTTCTAATAGAGAGGGAAGGGTAAGTGTACCTGTATAGTTCTAATAGAGAGGGACGGGTAAGTGTAGCTGTATAGTTCTAATAGAGAGGGAAGGGTAAGTGTAGCTGTATAGTTCTAATAGAGAGGGAAGGGTAAGTGTAGCTGTATAGTTCTAATAGAGAGGGAAGGGTAGGTGTAGCTGTATAGTTCTAATAGAGAGGGAATGGTAAGTGTAGCTGTATAGTTCTAATAGAGAGGGAAGGGTAAGTGTAGCTGTATAGTTCTAATAGAGAGGGAAGGGTAAGTGTAGTTGTATAGATGGAGAGGGAAGGGTAAGTGTAGCTGTATAGTTCTAATAGAGAGGGGAGGGTAAGTGTAGCTGTATAGTTCTAATAGAGAGGGAAGGGTAAGTGTACCTGTATAGTTCTAATAGAGAGGGAAGGGTAAGTGTAGCTGTATAGTTCTAATAGAGAGGGAAGGGTAAGTGTAGCTGTATAGTTCTAATAGAGAGGGAAGGGTAAGTGTAGCTGTATAGTTCTAATAGAGAGGGAAGGGTAAGTGTAGCTGTATAGTTCTAATAGAGAGGGAAGGGTAAGTGTAGCTGTATAGTTCTAATAGAGAGGGATGGGTAAGTGTAGCTGTATAGTTCTAATAGAGAGGGAAGGGTAAGTGTAGCTGTATAGTTCTAATAGAGAGGGAAGGGTAAGTGTAGCTGTATAGTTCTAATAGAGAGGGAGGGGTAAGTGTACAGTGGGGGAAAAAAGTATTTAGTCAGCCACCAATTGTGCAAGTTCTCCCACTTAAAAAGATGAGAGAGGCCTGTAATTTTCATCATAGGTACACGTCAACTATGACATGACAGACAAATTGAGAAAAAAAATCCAGAAAATCACATTGTAGGATTTTTTATGAATTTATTTGCAAATTATGGTGGAAAATAAGTATTTGGTCACCTACAAACAAGCAAGATTTCTGGCTCTCACAGACCTGTAACTTCTTCTTTAAGAGGCTCCTCTGTCCTCCACTCGTTACCTGTATTAATGGCACCTGTTTGAACTTGTTATCAGTATAAAAAACACCGGTCCACAACCTCAAACAGTCACACTCCAAACTCCAATATGGCCAAGACCAAAGAGCTGTCAAAGGACACCAGAAACAAAATTGTAGACCTGCACCAGGCTGGGAAGACTGCATCTGCAATAGGTAAGCAGCTTGGTTTGAAGAAATCAACTGTGGGACAAATTATTAGGAAATGGAAGACATACAAGACCACTGATAATCTCCCTCGATCTGGGGCTCCACGAAAGATCTCACCCCGTGGGGTCAAAATTATCACAAGAACGGTGAGCAAAAATCCCAGAACCACACGGGGGGACCTAGTGAATGACCTGCAGAGAGCTGGGACCAAAGTAACAAAGCCTACCATCAGTAACACACTACGCCGCCAGGGACTCAAATCCTGCAGTGCCAGACGTGTCCCCCTGCTTAAGCCAGTACATGTCCAGGCCCGTCTGAAGTTTGCTAGAGTGCATTTGGATGATCCAGAAGAGGATTGGGAGAATGTCATATGGTCAGATGAAACCAAAATATAACTTTTTGGTAAAAACTCAACTCGTCGTGTTTGGAGGACAAAGAATGCTGAGTTGCATCCAAAGAACACCATACCTACTGTGAAGCATGGGGGTGGAAACATCATACTTTGGGGCTGTTTTTCTGCAAAGGGACCAGGACGACTGATCCGTGTAAAGGAAAGAATTAATGGGGCCATGTATCGTGAGCTTTTGAGTGAAAACCTCCTTCCATCAGCAAGGGCATTGAAGATGAAACGTGGCTGGGTCTTTCAGCATGACAATGATTCCAAACACACCACCCGGGCAACGAAGGAGTGGCTTCGTAAGAAGCATTTCAAGGTCCTGGAGTGGCCTAGCCTCTCAACCCCATAGAAAATCTTTGGAGGGAGTTGAAAGTCCGTGTTGCCCAGCGACAGCCCCAAAACATCACTGCTCTAGAGGAGATCTGCATGGAGGAATGGGCCAAAATTCTAGCAACAGTGTGAAAACCTTGTGAAGACTTACAGAAAACGTTTGACCTGTGTCATTGCCAACAAAGGGTATATAACAAAGTATTGAGAAACTTTTGTTATTGACCAAATACTTATTTTCCACCATAATTTGCAAATAAATTCATTAAAAATCCTACAATGTGATTTTCTGGAAATTTTTTCCTCATTTTGTCTGTCATAGTTGACGTGTACCTATGATGAAAATTACAGGCCTCTCTCATCTTTTTAAGTGGGAGAACTTGCACAATTGGTGGCTGACTAAATACTTTTTTCCCCACTGTAGCTGTATAGTTATTTTCACAAAGTGGAACTGACAGCGTTTTAACTACTTTGCAGATAAGAAACAAACAAACAATCATAATTTGTCAAATTTCAAATTTCAAGTTTATGCTTCAAAACCAACTTCATAAGAGGTTTTAAAAATAGGTTATATTTGACTCAAAATGTAATGACGTACAGTGAGGCATTGTTGGCAGAATAGATGGATGCAGTTCAATGCATGATTAATATAATTCACCAAAACATTTCTTGGTAGTCCAAAACATATTGCTATCAGGTTGTAAATCACAGCTGGCCTGGTACATTGTTAGGTGCCTCCACCTATTCGGGATGTTTCAGTTTCAATATTTTTAACAAAAACGGACGACTGTAACTAAGGCTGGGAATGTCAATACATTCAAACTAGCCGGGGCAATGATCACAAGTCAGTCATAACGTGGCTAGTAGGCTAGCGCACCTGTCAAACACCAGGCCCCCTGATGTGCATCAGTGAATGTTTTTTTTTTTTTGTAGTGGCAATTGCGCTGCTTTTATTTGTCCCGTTTACAGCGTGCAGCGGAGGGAGAGTGTACAGACACATGCCACAGTCCTAGATAGGCTACTAAAATGTTGCAGTCTGGCTTCGGTTTTTAAAGCTTGACAATGAATAAACTAAACCTGCATCAGAACACTGTGCAAAGGAGAAACATGTAGGCCTACTACAGCAACATTTGAGCAGTAGCCAAGGCTGGCTACTCAACTACAATACATGTTGAGTGCGCCATACAGCAATGCTCCATTCAACCGTACCAGTGATCCATGCAGTGCAAAAAATGTACAGCTGGTTTTAAGTTTAAATGTTACAATAAACCTATACCTTGCATTAGGAAAGTATTTAGACCCCTTGACTTTTTCCACATTTTGTTACGTTACAGCCGTATTCTAAAATGTATTGAATTGTTCCCCCCTCCCCCCTCATCAACCTACACACAATACCACATAATGACAAATAAAAAACTGGTTTTTAGACATTTTTGCAAATGTATTAAAAATAAAAACCTGAAATATCACATTTACATAAGTATTCAGACCCTTTACTCAGTACTTTGTTGAAGCACCTTTGGCAGTGATTACAGCTTCGAGTCTTCTTGGGTATGACGCTACAAGCTTGGCACATCTGTATTTGGGGAGATTCTCCCATTCTTCTCTGCAGATCCTCTCAAACTCTGTCAGGTTGGATGGGGAGTTGCACAGCTATTTTCAGGTCTCTCCAGAGATGTTCGATTGGGTTCAAGTCCGGGCTCTGGATGGGCCACTCAAAGACATTCAGAGACTTGTCCATCAATGATCTCTCTGTACTTTGCTCCGTTCATCTTTCCCCCGATCCTGACTAGTCTCCCAGTCCCTGCCACTGAAAAAGTTCCCCACAGCATGATGCTGCCACCACCATGCTTTACTGTAGGGATAGTGCCAGGTTTCCTCCAGACGTGATGCTTGGCATTCAGGCCAAAGAGTTCAGTCTTGGTTTCATCAGACCAGATAATCTTGTCTGAGAGTCTTTAGGTGCCTTTTGGCAAACTCCAAGTGGGTTGTCATGTGCCTTTTACTGAGGAGTGGCTTCCATCTGGCCAGTCTACCATAAAGGCCTGATTGGTGGAGTGCTGCAGAGATGGTTGTCCTTCTGGAAGGTTCTTCCATCTCCACAGAGGAACTCTGGAGCTCTGTCAGCATGACCATCGGGTTCTTGGTCACCTCCCTGACCAAGGCCCTTCTGCCCCAATTGCTCAGTTTGGCCGGGCGGCCAGCTCTAGGAAGAGTCTTGGTGGTTCCAAACGTCTTATATTTAAAATGATGGAGGCCACTGTGTTCTTGGGGACCTTCAATGTTGCAGATTTCTTTTTGTACCCTTCCGCAGATCTGTGCCTTGACACAATCCTGTCTCAGAGCTCTACGGACAATTCCTTAGACCTCATGGCTTGGTTTTTGCTCTGACTGTGTTTTATTTGTAATACATTTGCAACAATTTCTCAAAACCTGTTTTTGCTTTGTCATGGGGTATTGTGTGTAGATTGATGAGGATTTTTATTTATTTAATCCATTTTAGAATAAAGGCTGTAACAAAATGTGGAAAAAGTCAAGGGGTCTGAAAACTTTCCGAATGCTCTGTAGCTACGTTATTGTTATTTGGAGTTATTAAATACTTGAACCGATTTAATAAGATTTCATGTTGCTAAAACGCTGTCAGTTCCACTTTAAAGGGTAGGAGAGAGTAGGAAGAATGTCAATTCCACACATTCCAGTGGCTCCTTGGTTAAGCTCCTATGTGTTTCCATGGCGACATAATTGCCATGTTGTGCTGTATGTCTCTGTTTTAAACGGCTTGTAATGAAATCCTCCTCAATGTTGTGACAATTTCTCAGTAGTTGGTCTTCATTACAACGTTAGAGGATTGGTCGAGACTAAGATGAGTTAGAGCTGCTGATTGGCTGCTGTTAAACCGTGGTGGGTTCCTATTCGTTGTTGTTAAACTTTGATGCATTGCTGTGTTTAAGGGGTGTCGTGATGAAGAGTGTGTCACGACCTGCTGAGGAACACATCTGTCCGCCTCCTGCCAAGCACTTCAAACCAGAAATCCAGAAGAGAGGTGGGTGGTTATCATATCATCCTCATCTCTCTCCTCTCTGAACTACAGGGAACATCAGTCATGTCTCCTCTCTGAACTACATCACTACAGGGAACATCAGTCATGTCTCCTCTCTGAACTACATCACTACAGGGAACATCAGTCATGTCTCCTGTCTGA
Source organism: Coregonus clupeaformis (assembly GCF_020615455.1). Classification (NCBI taxonomy): domain Eukaryota; kingdom Metazoa; phylum Chordata; class Actinopteri; order Salmoniformes; family Salmonidae; genus Coregonus; species Coregonus clupeaformis. The sequence continues at coordinate 15,720,340 of NC_059208.1, forward strand.
ACTACATCACTACAAGGAACATCAGTCATGTCTCCTCTCTGAACTACATCACTACAGGGAACATCAGTCATGTCTCCTGTCTGAACTACATCATTATAGGGAACATCAGTCATGTCTCCTCTCTGAACTACATCACTACAGGGAACATCAGTCATGTCTCCTCTCTGAACTACATCACTACAGGGAACATCAGTCATGTCTCCTCTCTGAACTACATCACTACAGGGAACATCAGTCATGTCTCCTGTCTAAACTACATCACTACAGGGAACATCAGTCATGTCTCCTGTCTGAACTACATCACTACAGGGAACATCAGTCATGTCTCCTGTCTGAACTACATCACTACAAGGAACATCAGTCATGTCTCCTGTCTGAACTACATAACTACAGGGAACATCAGTCATGTCTCCTGTCTGAAATACATCACTACAGGGAACATCAGTCATGTCTCCTGTCTGAACTACATCACTACAGGGAACATCAGTCATGTCTCCTGTCTGAACTACATCACTATATGGAACATCAGTCATGTCTCCGCTCTGAACTACACCACTACAGGGAACATCAGACATGTCTCCTCTCTGAACTACACCACTACAGGGAACATCAGTCATGTCTCCTGTCTGAACTACATCACTACAGGGAACATCAGTCATGTCTCCTGTCTGAACTACATCACTACAGGGAACATCAGTCATGTCTCCTGTCTGAACTACATCACTACAGGGAACATCAGTCATGTCTCCTGTCTGAACTACATCACTACAGGGAACATCAGTCATGTCTCCTGTCTGAACTACATCACTACAGGGAACATCAGTCATGTCTCCTGTCTGAACTACACCACTACAGGGAACATCAGTCATGTCTCCTGTCTGAACTACATCACTACAGGGAACATCAGTCATGTCTCCTGTCTGAACTACATCACTACAGGGAACATCAGTCATGTATCCTGTCTGAACTACATCACTATAGGGAACATCAGTCATGTCTCCTCTCTGAACTACACCACTACAGGGAACATCAGTCATGTCTCCTCTCTGAACTACATCACTACAGGGAACATCAGTCATGTCTCCTCTCTGAACTACATCACTACAGGGAACATCAGTCATGTCTCCTCTCTGAACTACATCACTACAGGGAACATCAGTCATGTCTCCTCTCTGAACTACATCACTACAGGGAACATCAGTCATGTCTCCTCTCTGAACTACATCACTACAGGGAACATCAGTCATGTCTCCTCTCTGAACTACACCACTACAGGGAACATCAGTCATGTCTCCTCTCTGAACTACACCACTACAGGGAACATCAGTCATGTCTCCTCTCTACACCACTACAGGGAATATCAGTCATGTCTCCTCTCTGAACTACACCACTACAGGGAACATCAGTCATGTCTCCTCTCTGAACTACATCACTACAGGGAACATCAGTCATGTCTCCTCTCTGAACTACATCACTACAGGGAACGTCAGTCATGTCTCCTCTCTGAACTACATCACTACAGGGAACATCAGTCATGTCTCCTCTCTGAACTACATCACTACAGGGAAAATCAGTCATGTCTCCTCTCTGAACTACACCACTACAGGGATCATCAGTCATGTCTCCTCTCTGAACTACACCACTACAGGGAACATCAGTCATGTCTCCTCTCTGAACTACACCACTACAGGGAACATCAGTCATGTCTCCTCTCTACACCACTACAGGGAACATCAGTCATGTCTCCTCTCTGAACTACACCACTACAGGGAACATCAGTTATGTCTCCTGTCTGAACTACATCACTACAGGGAACATCAGTCATGTCTCCTGTCTGAACTACATCACTACAGGGAACATCAGTCATGTCTCCTGTCTGAACTACATCACTACAAGGAACATCAGTCATGTCTCCTGTCTGAACTACATCACTACAGGGAACATCAGTCATGTCTCCTGTCTGAACTACATCACTACAGGGAACATCAGTCATGTCTCCTGTTTGAACTACACCACTACAGGGAACATCAGTCATGTCTCCTCTCTGAACTACATCACTATAGGGAACATCAGTCATGTCTCCTCTCTGAACTACACCACTACAGGGATCATCAGTCATGTCTCCTCTCTGAACTACATCACTATAGGGAACATCAGTCATGTCTCCTCTCTGAACTACACCACTACAGGGAACATCAGTCATGTCTCCTCTCTGAACTACACCACTACAGGGAACATCAGTCATGTCTCCTGTCTGAACTACATCACTACAGGGAACATCAGTCATGTCTCCTCTCTGAACTACATCACTACAGGGAACATCAGTCATGTCTCCTCTCTGAACTACATCACTACAGGGAACATCAGTCATGTCTCCTCTCTGAACCACATCACTACAGGGAACATCAGTCATGTCTCCTCTCTGAACTACATCACTACAGGGAACATCAGTCATGTCTCCTCTCTGAACTACATCACTACAGGGAACATCAGTCATGTCTCCTCTCTGAACTACACCACTACAGGGATCATCAGTCATGTCTCCTCTCTGAACTACACCACTACAGGGAACATCAGTCATGTCTCCTCTCTGAACTACACCACTACAGGGAACATCAGTCATGTCTCCTCTCTACACCACTACAGGGAACATCAGTCATGTCTCCTCTTTGAACTACACCACTACAGGGAACATCAGTCATGTCTCCTCTCTGAACTACATCACTACAGGGAACATCAGTCATGTCTCCTCTCTACACCACTAAAGGGAACATCAGTCATGTCTCCTCTCTGATCTACACCACTACAGGGAACATCAGTCATGTCTCCTGTCTGAGCTACATCACTACAGGGAACATCAGTCATGTTACCTCTTTGAACTACATCACTACAGGGAACATCAGTCATGTCTCCTGTCTGAACTACATCACTACAGGGAACATCAGTCATGTCTCCTGTCTGAACTACATCACTACAGGGAACATCAGTCATGTATCCTCTCTGAACTACATCACTACAGGGAACATCAGTCATGTCTCCTGTCTGAACTACACCACTACAGGGAACATCAGTCATGTCTCCTGTCTGAACTACATCACTACAGGGAACATCAGTCATGTCTCCTGTTTGAACTAAATCACTATAGGGAACATCAGTCATGTCTCCTGTCTGAACTACATCACTACAGGGAACATCAGTCATGTCTCCTCTCTGAACTACACCACTACAGGGAACATCAGTCATGTCTCCTCTCTGAACTACACCACTACAGGGAACATCAGTCATGTCTCCTGTCTGAACTACATCACTACAGGGAACATCAGTCATGTCTCCTCTCTGAACTACATCACTACAGGGAACATCAGTCATGTCTCCTCTCTGAACTACATCACTACAGGGAACATCAGTCATGTCTCCTCTCTGAACTACATCACTACAGGGAACATCAGTCATGTCTCCTCTCTGAACTACATCACTACAGGGAACATCAGTCATGTCTCCTCTCTGAACTACATCACTACAGGGAACATCAGTCATGTCTCCTCTCTGAACTACACCACTACAGGGATCATCAGTCTTGTCTCCTCTCTGAACTACACCACTACAGGGAACATCAGTCATGTCTCCTCTCTGAACTACACCACTACAGGGAACATCAGTCATGTCTCCTCTCTACACCACTACAGGGAACATCAGTCATGTCTCCTCTTTGAACTACACCACTACAGGGAACATCAGTCATGTCTCCTCTCTGAACTACATCACTACAGGGAACATCAGTCATGTCTCCTCTCTACACCACTAAAGGGAACATCAGTCATGTCTCCTCTCTGCTCTACACCACTACAGGGAACATCAGTCATGTCTCCTGTCTGAGCTACATCACTACAGGGAACATCAGTCATGTTACCTCTTTGAACTACATCACTACAGGGAACATCAGTCATGTCTCCTGTCTGAACTACATCACTACAGGGAACATCAGTCATGTCTCCTGTCTGAACTACATCACTACAGGGAACATCAGTCATGTATCCTCTCTGAACTACATCACTACAGGGAACATCAGTCATGTCTCCTCTCTGAACTACATCACTACAGGGAACATCAGTCATGTCTCTTGTCTGAACTACATCACTACAGGGAACATCAGTCATGTGTCCTGTCTGAACTACATCACTACAGGGAACATCAGTCATGTCTCCTCTCTGAACTACACCACTACAGGGAACATCAGTCATGTCTCCTCTCTGAACTACACCACTACAGCGAACATCAGTCATGTCTCCTGTCTGAACTACATCACTACAGGGAACATCAGTCATGTCTCCTGTCTGAACTACACCACTACAGGGAACATCAGTCATGTCTCCTGTCTGAACTACATCACTACAGGGAACATCAGTCATGTCTCCTGTCTGAACTACATCATTACAGGGAACATCAGTCATGTCTCCTCTCTGAACTACATCACTACAGGGAACATCAGTCATGTCTCCTATCTGAACTACATCACTACAGGGAACATCAGTCATGTCTCCTGTCTGAACTACATCACTACAGGGAACATCAGTCATGTCTCTGTAATAAATACATTTTCATGTTTGTTTCAAGCCTACTCAAATGACATCTCAATTGGTTTGCTGTAAATCAACAAAATAATTGTCTCACCCAGCCCTATTGACCAAATGTGTCCTATTCCCCGTCTCTACAGTCCTGCTGTACGTGAGGAAGGAGTCAGATGAGGTGTTTGATGCCTTGATGCTGAAGTCGCCCACCCTGATGGCCTTGCTGGAAGCAGTAAGTACTACAGATCTATACTGAACAAAAATACAAACGCAACATGCAACAATTTCAAAGATATTTCAGAGTTACAGTTCATATAAGGAAATCTGTCAATTGAAATCAATTCATTAGGCCTTAATCTATGGATTTCACATGACTGGGAATACAGATATTAATCTGTTGGTCACAGATACCTTAAAAAAAAGGTAGGGCTGTGGATCAGAAAACCAGTGAGTATCTGGTGTGACCACCATTTGCCTCATGCAGCGCGACACATCTCCTTCCGATAGTTGATCAGGTTATTGATTGTGGCCTGTGAAATGTTGTCCCACTCCACTTCAATGACTTTGCGAAGTTGCTGGATATTGGCGGGAACTGGAACACGCTGTTGTACAAGTCCATCCAGAGCATCCCAAACATGCTCAATGGGTGATATGTCTGGTGAGAATGCAAGCCATGGAAGAACCTGGACATTTTCAGCTTCCAGAAATTGGGTACAGATCCCTGCGACATGGGGCCGTGCATTATCATGCTGAAACATGAGGTGATGGCAGCGGATGAATGGCACGACAATGGGTCTCAGGATCTCGTCACGGTATCTCTGTGCATTCAAACTGCCATTGATAAAATGCAGTTGTGTTCGTTGTCCGTAGCTTATGCCTTCCCATACCATAATCCCACCGCCACCATGGTGCACTCTGTTCATAATGTTGACATCAGCAAACTGCTCGCCCACACGACGTCATACACGTGGTCTGCGGTTGTGAGGCCGTTTGGACGTACTGCCAAATTCTCTAAAACGACTTTGGAGGCGGCTTATGGTAGAGAAAGGAACATTCAATTCTCTGGCAACAGCTCTGGTGGACATTCCTGCAGTCAGCATGACAATTGCACACTCCCTCAAAACTTGAGACATCTGAGGCATTGTGTTGTGTGACAAAACTACACATTTTAGTGGCCTTTTATTCTCCCCAGCACAAGGTGCACCTGTGTAATGATCATGCTGTTTAATCAGCTTCTTGATATGCCACACCTGTCAGGTGGATGGATTATCTTGGCAAATGAGAAATGCTCACTAACAGGGATGTAAACAAATTTGTGCACAACATTTGAGAGACATAAGCTTTTTGTGCATATGGAACATTTCTGGGATCTTTTATTTCAGCTCATGAAACCAACACTTTACATGTTGCATTTCTATTTTTGTTCAGTGTAGATACACTGGAAACATGCCTAAATGGAATAAAACACGGCATGTATCTTGAGGTCCTCTGTAACTGTTTTCACAGATCTCAGAGAAGTATGCAGTACCCCGTGAGAAGACCAAGATCTACAAGAAGAACAGAGGGTGAGTCATTCCTGTATGAAGAACCTGGACTATGATTGTAGAAATCTGTTTTTTTGCTGTGAAACATGAACCTTTTCTTGTCTCCCTCAGGATCCTGGTGAACATGGATGACAACATCATAGAGCACTATTCCAATGAGGACACCTTCATCCTGGCCATCGAGAGGTCAGCGGACTGCTTCCGGGTCACGCTGGCAGAGATCTGAGCCTTTGTGTGGGAGTAGGGGCCATCTCAAACCTCAGGACCTCCCCAAACCTCATTGGACGCCCCACACCTCAGAGTCCATACCTCAGGCCAATGCTGGACGCCAAGGCTCTCGCTCCAGAATGATCTCACCAAACCCCATGTGGTAACTCAATAGCTCCCCCTGCAGGTGGAGAATGGGACTCCACGGCAGTGGGACATTAGGGCTCTGATCTGCTTCTCTCTCCAGCATGGTTCCGTTTCTTTCCTCCCGGTTAGTGCCTTCTGAACATGGCTCTGATCTGCCTCTCTCTCCAGCATGGTTCCGTTACTTTCCTCCCGGTTAGTAGCTTCTGAACATGGCTCTGATCTGCCTCTCTCTCCAGCATGGTTCCGTTACTTTCCTCCCGATTAGTGCCTTCTGAACATGGCTCTGATCTGCCTCTCTCTCCAGCATGGTTCCGTTACTTTCCTCCCGGTTAGTGCCTTCTGAACATGGTTCTGATTCCAACATCCGTCTCCAACCTGCCTGGGCTCCTGCTACCTCTTGTGACTGAGAGGAAATAATACTGGACAGCATGCTGAGTCCCTAATGGTGCCCTGTTCCCTCTGGGTCCTGGACAGCATGCTGAGTCCTAAATGGTGCCCTGTTCCCTCTGGGTCCTGGACAGCATGCTGAGTCCTAAATGGTGCCCTGTTCCCTCTGGGTCCTGGACAGCATGCTGAGTCCTAAATGGTGCCCTGTTCCCTCTGGGTCCTGGACAGCATGCTGAGTCCCTAATGGTGCCCTGTTCCCTCTGGGTCCTGGACAGCATGCTGAGTCCCTAATGGTGCCCTGTTCCCTCTGGGTCCTGGACAGCATGCTGAGTCCCTAATGGTGCCCTGTTCCCTCTGGGTCCTGGACAGCATGCTGAGTCCCTAATGGTGCCCTATCCCCTCTGGGTCCTGGACAGAATGCTGAGTCCCTAATGGTGCCCTGTTCCCTCTGGGTCCTGGACAGCATGCTGAGTCCCTAATGGTGCCCTATTCCCTCTGGGTCCTGGACAGCATGCTGAGTCCCTAATGGTGCCCTGTTCCCTCTGGGTCCTGGACAGCATGCTGAGTCCCTAATGGTGCCCTGTTCCCTCTGGGTCCTGGACAGCATGCTGAGTCCCTAATGGTGCCCTGTTCTCTCTGGGTCCTGGACAGCATGCTGAGTCCCTAATGGTGCCCTGTTCCCTCTGGGTCCTGGACAGCATGCTGAGTCCCTAATGGTGCCCTGTTCCCTCTGGGTCCTGGACAGCATGCTGAGTCCCTAATGGTGCCCTGTTCCCTCTGGGTCCTGGACAGCATGCTGAGTCCCTAATGGTGCCCTATTCCCTCTGGGTCCTGGACAGCATGCTGAGTCCCTAATGGTGCCCTATTCCTCTGGGTCCTGGACAGCATGCTGAGTCCCTAATGGTGCCCTGTTCCCTCTGGGTCCTGGACAGCATGCTGAGTCCCTAATGGTGCCCTGTTCCCTCTGGGTCCTGGACAGCATGCTGAGTCCCTAATGGTGCCCTATTCCCTCTGGGTCCTGGACAGCATGCTGAGTCCCTAATGGTGCCCTATTCCCTCTGGGTCCTGGACAGCATGCTGAGTCCCTAATGGTGCCCTGTTCCCTCTGGGTCCTGGACAGCATGCTGAGTCCCTAATGGTGCCCTATTCCCTCTGGGTCCTGGACAGCATGCTGAGTCCCTAATGGTGCCCTATTCCCTCTGGGTCCTGGACAGCATGCTGAGTCCCTAATGGTGCCCTATTCCCTCTGGGTCCTGGACAGCATGCTGAGTCCCTAATGGTGCCCTATTCCCTCTGGGTCCTGGACAGCATGCTGAGTCCCTAATGGTGCCCTATTCCCTCTGGGTCCTGGACAGCATGCTGAGTCCTAAATGGTGCCCTGTTCCCTCTGGGTCCTGGACAGCATGCTGAGTCCCTAATGGTGCCCTGTTCCCTCTGGGTCCTGGACAGCATGCTGAGTCCCTAATGGTGCCCTGTTCCCTCTGGGTCCTGGACAGCATGCTGAGTCCCTAATGGTGCCCTGTTCCCTCTGGGTCCTGGACAGCATGCTGAGTCCCTAATGGTGCCCTATTCCCTCTGGGTCCTGGACAGCATGCTGAGTCCCTAATGGTGCCCTGTTCCCTCTGGGTCCTGGACAGCATGCTGAGTCCCTAATGGTGCCCTGTTCCCTCTGGGTCCTGGACAGCATGCTGAGTCCCTAATGGTGCCCTATTCCCTCTGGGTCCTGGACAGCATGCTGAGTCCCTAATGGTGCCCTGTTCCCTCTGGGTCCTGGACAGCATGCTGAGTCCCTAATGGTGCCCTATTCCCTCTGGGTCCTGGACAGCATGCTGAGTCCCTAATGGTGCCCTATTCCCTCTGGGTCCTGGACAGCATGCTGAGTCCCTAATGGTGCCCTATTCCCTCTGGGTCCTGGACAGCATGCTGAGTCCCTAATGGTGCCCTATTCCCTCTGGGTCCTGGACAACATGCTGAGTCCCTAATGGTGCCCTGTTCCCTCTGGGTCCTGGACATCATGCTGAGTCCCTAATGGTGCCTTGTTCCCTCTGGGTCCTGGACAGCATGCTGAGTCCCTAATGGTGCCCTATCCCCCCTGGTCAAAGTAATGCCTATTAAGGGAATAGGGCACCATTTGGGAAGGACTCTACTAAGCTGAAGCTTCAAAGCCCTGTTGCATTTCAAGCAAGTTCAGTCAACAACTGCACTGGTAGTAGCACTCAAGAAGACTGTTTCATGTTGTTTTATAGATGATTTGATGTGCTATTTTATCAACAGTACAAAACATACAGATACAAACGACGACATCATATAAACATCAACTACATCACTCCTGTCCAGACCCACTATCCTCCACCCCTATCTCCATCAACTACATCACTCCTGTCCAGACCACTATCCTCCACCCCTATCTCCATCAACTACATCACTCCTGACCAGACCCACTATCCTCCACCCCTATCTCCATCAACTACATCACTCCTGTCCAGACCACTATCCTCCACCCCTATCTCCATCAACTACATCACTCCTGTCCAGACCCACTATCCTCCACCCCTATCTCCATCAACTACATCACTCCTGTCCAGACCCACTATCCTCCACCCCTATCTCCATCAACTACATCACTCCTGTCCAGACCCACTATCCTCCACCCCTATCTCCATCAACTACATCACTCCTGTCCAGACCACTATCCTCCACCCCTATCTCCATCAACTACATCACTCCTGTCCAGACCCACTATCCTCCACCCCTATCTCCATCAACTACATCACTCCTGTCCAGACCCACTATCCTCCACCCCCTATCTCCATCAACTACTTCACTCCTGTCCAGACCACTATCCTCCACCCCTATCTCCATCAACTACATCACTCCTGTCCAGACCCACTATCCTCCACCCCTATCTCCATCAACTACATCACTCCTGTCCAGACCACTATCCTCCACCCCTATCTCCATCAACTACATCACTCCTGTCCAGACCACTATCCTCCACCCCTATCTCCATCAACTACATCACTCCTGTCCAGACCACTATCCTCCAACCCGATCTCCATCAACTACATCACTCCTGACCAGACCCAGTATCCTCCACCCCTATCTCCATCAACTACATCACTCCTGTCCAGACCCACTATCCTCCACCCCTATCTCCATCAACTACATCACTCCTGTCCAGACCACTATCCTCCACCCCTATCTCCATCAACTACATCACTCCTGTCCAGACCCACTATCCCCCACCCCTATCTCCATCAACTACATCACTCCTGTCCAGACACACTATCCTCCACCCCTATCTCCATCAACTACATCACTCCTGTCCAGACCCACTATCCTCCACCCCTATCTCCATCAACTACATCACTCCTGTCCAGACCCACTATCCTCCACTCCTATCTCCATCAACTATCCAAGGATTGTTCCATAAGGTTGTGTTTTTAGGGAGTGATATTGGTTCTTGTAGAATACGTTTCATTTTCTTCCATATTGTTATAGTGTTCTTAACTAGGAAGTTATTAATGTTCTCAGCTTTACCTTTAGAAAATAAACACGTAAAAACATTCTGGGGATGAGCATGTGCATCTTCAGTATGTACCCATTGTTCCTCTTTAGTGCATTTAACTAAAAGAAGACTGTTTCATGATGGTGCAGTTTGAAACAGAAACAACAGGTCAGAGTGATGTATTTTACACTATGATGTTGAATTGAACAGAACCAGTTTCAAATAAAATAAAATCACATTTTATTTGTCACATACACGTGTTTAGCAGATGTTATTGCGTGTGTAGCGAAATGCTTGTGCTTCTAGCTTCGACAGTGCAGTAATATCTAACAAGTAATATCTAACAATTTCACAACATATACCCAATACACACAAAACTAGTAAGGAATGGAATTTAAGAATATATACATATATGGATGAGCAATGACAGAGCGGCATGGACTAAGATACAGTAGAATATTATAGAATAGAATGCAGTATGAGATGAGATGTGCAAGATATGTAAACATTATTAAAGTGACTAGTGTTCCATTTCTTAGTGGCCAGTGATTTCAATAGGCAGCAGCAGCCTCTAATGTGCTAGTGATGGCTATTTAACAGTCTGATGGCCTTGAGATAGAAGCTGTTTTTCATTCTCTCGGTCCCAGCTTTGATGCACCTGTACTGACCTCCACCTTCTGGATGATAGCGGGGTGAACAGGCAGTGGCTCGGGTGGTTGATGTCCTTGATGATCTTTTTGGCCTTCCTGTGACATCTGGTGCTGTATGTGTCTTGGAGGGCGGGTAGTTTGCCCCCGGTAATGCGTTCGGCAGACCGCACCACCCTCTGGAGAGCCCTGCGGTTGTGGGCAGTGCAGTTGCCGTACCAGGCGGTGATACAGCCCGACAGGATGCTCTCAATTGTGCATCTGTAAAAGTTTGTGAGGGTTTTAAGTGCTAAGCCGAATTTCATCAGCCTCCTGAGGTTGAAGAGGCGCTGTTGCGTGGGTGGACCATTTCAGTTTGTCGGTGATGTGTACGCCAAGGAACTTGAAGCTTTCCACCTTCTCCACTGCGGTCCCGTCAATGTGGATAGGGGGGTGCACCCTCTGCTGTTTCCTGAAGTCCAGCTTGCCAAACAACAGGTCTTTTCACTTTTCTGATTAGATAACTGTTCTCCTTTATTTACTGAGAATGACAACAGAGACAAAGCCACAAACCCCTCCCTCTTTCTGTTGTCCAGGCTTCTCAAAGTTTCTGTAGGATCAACAGGAAATTGTCCACCCAGTGAGGAGATAATCAACCACACAGATATTTCTAACTCCGATGGACTGTCCTGGTTTGGTTTGGGGCATATTTATTAGATTGTCTCATTGGGGATACCGGAGTTCATTCTCCAGAGGTTATTATTCAATCATATCTCTTCCTCTGTGTATAATCAATGTTCTTCATCGCATTGAGAAGGCTATTGATGCTGTCTGTGAGGATATCACCAGAGCAACAATCATCTAAACGTTTGGGAACTTCACAGAATAGATCTATTGGAACAAACCACGTTCAAAACCTAATTTGCTGAATTTATTTTGGGAGCAAGTGGGTGGGTGTGTCTTACCAATGTGAATGTCTTGGTATAAACATAATGTATTGTGTATATAGTCTGTTAATAAATGAGTTCATAAATATAGTTTCAGATGAACGTTACAACTTCTGTGCTATTGTGATGTATTTTGGGCAGTGACATTGAGGAGACAGAAATGCTTGTCAGTGACTCATCTCTTTTTGATATTAAACCATTCCGGAGAGGAAAGCGCCGCAGAATATATTCTACTACCCTGACTGGAAGAAGCACTCTGGGCTGAGGATTGTCTGTTCTTCCAGAGAACAGAACCTGATGTTATGAAGACAATGTGTTATACAGGTGGAGGAGGGAGACTGAGCAGCTCACAGAAGTTAACTTGAATAACGTATTCAGTGGTTCAATAACTTCAGATGGCAGTTATTTGTGACTAAAAGCTAAATATGCTGATATGGACTAGTCTTCTACGGTTAAGTAGTTAGATATATAAGCTGATATGGACTAGTCTTCTACGGTTAAGTAGTTAGATACAGTGGGGGGAAAAAGTATTTAGTCAGCCACCAATTGTGCAAGTTCTCCCACTTAAAAAGATGAGAGAGGCCTGTAATTTTCATCATATGTACACGTCAACTATGACAGACAAATTGAGATTTTTTTTTCCAGAAAATCACATTGTAGGATTTTTAATGAATTTATTTGCAAATTATGGTGGAAAATAAGTATTTGGTCACCTACAAACATGCAAGATTTCTGGCTCTCACAGACCTGTAACTTCTTCTTTAGAGGCTCCTCTGTCCTCCACTCGTTACCTTTATTAATGGCACCTGTTTGAACTTGTTATCAGTATAAAAGACACCTGTCCACAACCTCAAACAGTCACACTCCAAACTCCACTATGGCTAAGACCAAAGAGCTGTCAAAGGACACCAGAAACAAAATTGTAGACCTGCACCAGGCTGGGAAGACTGAATCTGCAATAGGTAAGCAGCTTGGTTTGAAGAAATCAACTGTGGGAGCAATTATTAGGAAATGGAAGACATACAAGACCACTGATAATCTCCCTCGATCTGGGGCTCCACGCAAGATCTCACCCCGTGGGGTCAAAATGATCACAAGAACGGTGAGCAAAAATCCCAAAACCATACGGGGGGACCTAGTGAATGACCTGCAGAGAGCTGGGACCAAAGTAACAAAGCCTACCATCAGTAACACACTACGCCGCTCGGGACTCAAATCCTGCAGTGCCAGACGTGTCCCTCTGCTTAAGCCAGTACATGTCCAGGCCCGTCTGAAGTTTGCTAGAGTGCATTTGGATGATCCAGAAGAGGATTGGGAGAATGTCATATGGTCAGATGAAACCAAAATAGAACTTTTTGGTAAAAACTCAACTCGTCGTGTTTGGAGGACAAAGAATGCTGAGTTGCATCCAAAGAACACCATACCTACTGTGAAGCATGGGGTGGAAACATCATGCTTTGGGGCTGTTTTTCTGCAAAGGGACCAGGACGACTGATCCGTGTAAAAGAAAGAATGAATGGGGCCATGTATCGTGAGATTTTGAGTGAAAACCTCCTTCCATCAGCAAGGGCATTGAAGATGAAACGTGGCTGGGTCTTTCAGCATGACAATGATCCCAAACACACCGTCCGGGCAACGAAGGAGTGGCTTCGAAGAAGCATTTCAAGGTCCTGGAGTGGCCTAGCCAGTCTCCAGATCTCAACCCCATAGAAAATCTTTGGAGGGAGTTGAAAGTCTGTGTTGCCCAGCGACAGCCCCAAAACATCACTGCTCTAGAGGAGATCTGCATGGAGGAATGGGCCAAAATACCAGCAACAGTGTGTGAAAACCTTGTGAAGACTTACAGAAAACGTTTGACCTGTGTCATTGCCAACAAAGGGTATATAACAAAGTATTGAGAAACTTTTGTTATTGACCAAATACTTATTTTCCACCATAATTTGCAAATAAACTCATAAAAAATCCTACAATGTGATTTTCTGGATTTTTTTTCTCATTTTGTCTGTCATAGTTGACGTGTACCTATGATGAAAATTACAGGCCTCTCATCTTTTTAAGTGGGAGAACATGCACAATTGGTGGCTGACTAAATACTTTTTTTCCCCACTGTATATTAGCTGATATGGACCAGTCTTCTACAGTAGTTAGATATATTAGCTGATATGGACTAGTCTTCTACAGTTAAGTAGCTCAGAGTCAGATATTTAGAGTTGGGCCAACTTTTAAAATGGTTAACATTGTTCTAACTCTATACATTCAGTTACATAGCATTGTTTAAATATCCCCCATGTAATGCTAATGGGGAGCTAACATGGCTGCCATAGAATGTTCTAGTCATGTAAATGCATCATAATGTAGAAACCTCAATGTCCCCACTCTAAATACATGTATCTGGCTCACCTGTTATTAGTAAGTAGTTGCATCCTATTGGAACCAACTAACATGAGACTTGGAAAAAGAAGGCAGGACATCCAACATCGCGCACAAAATTTGCAGATTTAATTCTTGCTTTTTAAAGTTGACCAAAAAACAGAATCCTGTGTTTAAAAAACTACAGGGTCACTAAATACAGGAAACCAATACAAAAACTACAAAATCCAACAAGTACAAACATTTTGTTCGACACAATTTTACAGTATAAATGTATACAATACTGTTTGTGTTTATTTGGCACATGACCACATGATGCTATCGTTGATTTATTTCTTACAGAAATGTTACATCTGACAGCTTAAAACAATATAGAAATACAATAAAAGCAATTACAATGTGAAAATCATTGCAGTAGTTGTGATCCTCAGTTATTTCAATGTACTTCTTTCTTTACAAAACAGCAGTTATTTTCAAAAGAACATTCAAAGATTTGTCGAATGAACAGTAAGCCAACTGAAACCACTGAGTTAGGCCCTGATCTGGGGGCCTCAGTTACATTCAATTAACAGGAGATAGAAGGGTTATTAGTTCAATGGGTTCCGGAATGAGCAACTGACGCAGTATAACTGACCCAGCAACTGACGCAGTATAACTGACCCGGCAACTGACGCAGTATAACTGACCCGGCAACTGACGCAGGACTGTATGCTAGGGGGTTGGAGAGGAGAACGCCTGTGAGCTCTGAGAGGATGTCCAATATTATACAGTGAGGGAAATAAGTATTTGATCCCCTGCTGATTTTGTACGTTTGCCCACTGACAAAGACATGATCAGTCTATAATTTTAATGGTAGGTTTATTTGAACAGTGAGAGACAGAATAACAACAAAGAAATCCAGAAAAACGCATGTCAAAAATGTTATAAATTGATTTGCATTTTAATGAGGGAAATAAGTATTTGACCCCTCTGCAAAACATGACTTAGTACTTGGTGGCAAAACCCTTGTTGGCAATCATAGAGGTCAGACGTTTCTTGTAGTTGGCCACCAGGTTTGCACACATCTCAGCAGGGATTTTGTCCCACTCCTCTTTGCAGATCTTCTCCAAGTCATTAAGGTTTCGAGGCTGATGTTTGGCAACTCGAACCTTCAGCTCCCTCCACAGATTTTCTATGGGATTAAGGTCTGGAGACTGGCTAGGCCACTCCTGGACCTTAATGTGCTTCTTCTTGAGCCACTCCTTTGTTGCCTTGGCCGTGTGTTTTGGGTCATTGTCATGCTGGAATACCCATCCACGACCCATTTTCAACGCCCTGGCTGAGGGAAGGAGGTTCTCACCCAAGATTTGACGGTACATGGCCCCGTCCATCGTCCCTTTGATGCAGTGAAGTTGTCCTGTCCCCTTAGCAGAAAAACACCCCCAAAACATAATGTTTCCACCTCCATGTTTGACAGTTGGGAAGGTGTTCTTGGGGTCATAGGCAGCATTCCTCCTCCTCCAAACACGGCAAGTTGAGTTGATGCCAAAGAGCTCCATTTTGGTCTCATCTGACCACAACACTTTTACCCAGTTCTCCTCTGAATCATTCAGATGTTCATTTGCAAACTTCCGACGGGCATGTATATGTGCTTTCTTGAGCAGGGGGACCTTGCGGGCGCTGCAGGATTTCAGTCCTTCACGGCGTAGTGTGTTACCAATTGTTTTCTTGGTGACTATGGTCCCAGCTGCCTTGAGATCATTGACAAGATCCTCCCATGTAGTTCTGGGCTGATTCCTCACCGTTCTCATGATCACTGCAACTCCATGAGGTGAGATCTTGCATGGAGCCCCAGGCCGAGGGAGATTGACAGTTATTTTGTGTTTCTTCCATTTGCGAATAATCACACCAACTGTTGTCACCTTCTCACCAAGCTGCTTGGCGATGGTCTTGTAGCCCATTCCAGCCTTGTGTAGGTCTACAATCTTGTCCCTGACATCCTTGGAGAGCTCTTTGGTCTTGGCCATGGTGGAGAGTTTGGGATCTGATTGATTGATTGATTGCTTCTGTGGACAGGTGTCTTTTATACAGGTAACAAACTGAGATTAGGAGCACTCCCATTAAGAGTGTGCTCCTAATCTCAGCTCGTTACCTGTATAAAAGACACCTGGGAGCCAGAAATCTTTCTGATTGAGAAGTGGTCAAATACTCATTTCCTTCATTAAAATACAAATCACTTTTGACATGCGTTTTTCAGGATTTTTTTGTTGTTATTGTCTCTCACTGTTCAAATAAACCTACCATTAAAATTATAGACTGATCATTTCTTTGTCAGTGAGCAAACGTACAAAATCAGCAGGGGATCAAATACTTTTTTTCCTCACTGTATGTACTGTATATACTGTATATGGAGATGACTCATGTCATATACACACTATACATTACATACTCTATATGGAGATGACTCATGTCATATACACACTATACATTACATACTCTATATACTGCATATGGAGATGACTCATGTCATATACACACTATACATTACATACTGTATATACTGTAAATGGAGATGACTCATGTCATACACACTATACATTACATACTGTATATACTGTAAATGGAGATGACTCATGTCATACACACTATACATTACATACTGTATATACTGTAAATGGAGATGACTCATGTCATACACACTATACATTACATACTCTATATACTGCATATGGAGATGACTCATGTCATATACACACTATACATTACATACTATATATACTGTAAATGGAGATGACTCATGTCATACACACTATACATTACATACTGTATATACTGTAAATGGAGATGACTCATGTCATACACACTATACATTACATACTGTATATACTGTAAATGGAGATGACTCATGTCATACACACTATACATTACATACTATATATACTGTATATGGAGATGACTCATGTCATACACACTATACATTACATACTATATATACTGTATATGGAGATGACTCATGTCATATACACTATACATTACATACTGTGTGTGTGCGTACATTGGCCACTACATGACTAAAAGTATGTGGACACCTGCTAGTCGAACATCTCATTCCAAAATCATGGGCATTAATATGGAGTTGGTCCCCCCTTTGCTGCTATAACAGCCTCCACTCTTCTGGGAAGGCTTTCCACTAGATGTTGGAAAATTGCTGTGGGGACTTGCTTCCATTCAGCCACAAGAGCATTAGTGAGGTCGGGCACTGATGTTGGGCGATTAGGCCTGGCTCGCAGTCGGCGTTCCAATTCATCCCAAAGGTGTTTGATTGGGTTGAGGTCAGGGCTCTGTGCAGGCCAGTCAAGTTCTTCCACACCGATCTCAACAAACCATTTCTGTATGGACCTCGCTTTCTGCACAGAGGGCATTGTCATGCTAAAACAGGAAAGGGCCTTCCCCAAACTGTTGCCACAAAGTTGGAAGCACAGAATAGTCTAGAATGTCATTTGTATGCTGTAGCATTAACATTTCCCTTCACTGGAACTAAGGGGCTTAGCCTGAACCATGGAAAACAGCCCCAGACCATTATTCCTCCTCCACCAAACTTTACAGTTGGTACTATGCATTGGGGCAGGTAGCGTTCTTCTGGCATCCACCAAACCCAGATTCGTCCGTCGGACTACCAGATGGTGAAGCGTGATTCATCACTCCAGAGAACGCGTTTCCACTGCTCCAGAGTCCAATGGCAGCAAGCTTTATGCCACTCCAGCCGACGCTTGGCATTGCGCATGGTCATCTTAGGCTTGTGTGCGGCTGCTCGGCCATGGAACCCCAGTTTGGAACTCAGCAGTGAGTGTTGCAACTGAGGTAGGAGGATTTTTACACGCTACAGCACTGGGCGGTCCCGTTCTTAATATAATAATACAGCTGAGCCGTTTTTGTTCCTAGACGTTTCCACTTCACAATAACAGCACTTACAGTTGACCGGGGCAGCTCTACCAGGGCAGAAATTTGACGAACTATTGTGTGTAGATTGAGGAGGGAAAGAAAACAATTTAATCCATTTTAGAATAAGGTTGTAACATAACAAAATGTTTAAAAAGTCACAGGGTCTGAATACTTTCTGAATGCACTGTATATACACAGACGTATAGATGTGTGTGTGTGTATATATACACTGCTCAAAAAAATTAAGGGAACACTTAAACAACACAATGTAACTCCAAGTCAATCACACTTCTGTGAAATCAAACTGTCCACTTAGGAAGCAACACTGATTGACAATACATGTCACATGCTGGTGTGCAAATGGAATAGACAACAGGTGGAAATTATAGGCAATTAGCAAGACACCCCCAATAAAGAAGTGGTTCTGCAGGTGGTGACCACAGACCACTTCTCAGTTCCTATGCTTCCTGGCTGATGTTTTGGTCACTTTTGAATGCTGGCGGTGCTTTCACTCTAGTGGTAGCATGAGACGGAGTCTACAACCCACACAAGTGGCTCAGGTAGTGCAGCTCATCCAGGATGGCACATCAATGCGAGCTGTGGCAAGAAGGTTTGCTGTGTCTGTCAGTGTAGTGTCCAGAGCATGGAGGCGCTACCAGGAGACAGGCCAGTACATCAGGAGACGTGGAGGAGGCCGTAGGAGGGCAACAACCCAGCAGCAGGACTGCTACCTCCGCCTTCGTGCAAGGCGGAGCAGGAGGAGCACTGCCAGAGCCCTGCAAAATGACCTCCAGCAGGCCACAAATGTACATGTCTGCTCAAACGGTCAGAAACAGACTCCATGAGGGTGGTATGAGGGCCCGACGTCCACAGGTGGGGGTTGTGCTTACAGCCCAACACCGTGCAGGACGTTTGGCATTTGCCAGAGAACACCAAGATTGGCAAATTCGCCACTGGCGCCCTGTGCTCTTCACAGATGAAAGCAGGTTCACACTGAGCACATGTGACAGACGTGACAGAGTCTGGAGACGCCGTGGAGAACGTTGTGCTTCCTGCAACATCTTCCAGCATGACCGGTTTGGCGGTGGGTCAGTCATGGTGTGGGGTGGCATTTCTTTGGGGGGCCGCACACCCCTCCATGTGCTCGCCAGAGGTAGCCTGACTGCCATTAGGTACCGAGATGAGATCCTCAGACCCCTTGTGAGACCATTTGCTGGTGCGGTTGGCCCTGGGTTCCTCCTAATGCAAGACAATGCTAGACCTCATGTGGCTGGAGTGTGTCAGCAGTTCCTGCTAGAGGAAGGCATTGATGCTATGGACTGGCCCGCCCGTTCCCCAGACCTGAATCCAATTGAGCACATCTGGGACATCATGTCTCGCTCCATCCACCAACGCCACGTTGCACCACAGACTGTCCAGGAGTTGGCAGATGCTTTAGTCCAGGTCTGGGAGGAGATCCCTCAGGAGACCATCCGCCACCTCATCAGGAGCATGCCCAGGCGTTGTAGGGAGGTCATACAGGCACGTGAGGCCACACACACTACTGAGCCTCATTTTGACTTGTTTTAAGGACATTACATCAAAGTTGGATCAGCCTGTAGTGTGGTTTTCCACTTTAATTTTGAGGGTGACTCCAAATCCAGACCTCCATGGGTTGATAAATTTGATTTCCATTGATAATTTTTGTGTGATTTTGTTGTCAGCACATTCAACTATGTAAAGAAAAAAGTATTTAATAAGATTATTTCATTCATTCAGATCTAGGATGTGTTATTTTAGTGTTACCTTTATATTTTTGATCAGTATATATATATATATATATATATATATATATATATATATATATATATATATATATATATATATATATACACACACACACACACACATACATATATATATATATATATATATATATATATATATATATATATATACATAACATATATATACACTGTATATATGACTCAGGGCCAGATCCATGGCTCAGATCCTTGTCAGGGGGTCGTGGTTGTGGTGTGCTTTCGTAGAACAGGGGGTTGTGGTTGTGTTGTGCTTCAGACTGACAGTGAAGGGGTTCAATAAGCACAGATGACCATGCTTCAACCATAACTAACTAAGACAGCACAACATATCTAGTAACCTACGGTACTGTACCCCATTCAACAGGGCACATCTAGGTGTGGTAGTCAGTGGTTTATGGTCGTTGGCCAGCTTTAGCCGTCATAGCTGCTCTGTCTACAAAGCTTTGTGGCCGTTGACAAACCACAGAAATGTTGGTTATCCATAATAACACAGTGACTTTCACAACATTACTGGGAGGGAGGACACAGGCTAGTCAATCACCACTGAAGACCATCAGCAAATGAACACACACATGCACCATACGTACAGGTACCTGCTCAAAAACAAACCCCTCCTTTAAAAATGATTGACACTTGTTTAACATGCGCCAGTTAAAACATCTAAAATGTCAGTAAATCAGAACTAAAACAGATCTGCATGCTTGATATCCTTTAAACAACTTATATGGAAACACATCTCATAACATTTGTTCTGTAACCCGTGGTTCTGGTTCTGAGGCCGGATGGTTTCTGAACATTAGAACTATTTAGAAAGCGGGGGGGTCTCGTTTAACTTATTAACAGCTCAGAAGGCTGTGATCAAATGTCTTGAAGGCTCTGCTTAAGGATCACTCATACGATTTACATTTTAAATGCATTTGACCATTTTAAAGTCATTTTTCTGCATAAAATAATGTGTTTAAGAGAAGCCTGTCAAAAGGAACCATGTAGTTAACATCAATGATCCCATTATCTGTGACAGGCAACAACTGACAGACGGGCCAGATATGGACTGAGTCCCAAACGGCACCCTATCCCCTATATAGTGCACTACTTTAGACCAGAAGGGCCCTGTTAGTGCACTATGTAGGGAAGAGGGTGCTGTTTGGGACTCATCCATGGGGACAGTCCTCTTCCTTTATTTCACTAGAGGTACTTCAAAGCATTACTAAGGGTCTTTAACAGTATCTGCATAGCACTATATGGAGACCCCATCTTCAAACAGTCTGAAAATACCACCGAAAAACATTACAACTAAACACAAGTGTATCAAGCTTGAAAAACACATCCACATTATAACAGTAAATCTCTCTCTCTCTCTCTCTCTCTCTCTCTCTCTCTCTCTCTCTCTCTCTCTCTCTCTCTCTCTCTCTCTCTCTCTCTCTCTCTCTCTCTCTCTCTCTCTCTCTCTCTCTCTCTCTCTCTCTCTCTCTCTCTCTCTCTCTCTCTCTCTCTCTCTCTCTCTCTCTCTCTCTCTCTCTCTCTCTCTCTCTCTCTCTCTCTCTCTCTCTCTCTCTCTCTCTCTCTCTCTCTCTCTCTCTCTCTCTCTCTCTCTCTCTCTCTCTCTCTCTCTCTCTCTCTCTCTCTCTCTCTCTCTCTCTCTCTCTCTCTCTCTCTCTCTCTCTCTCTCTCTCTCTCTCTCTCTCTCTCTCTCTCTCTCTCTCTCTCTCTCTCTCTCTCTCTCTCTCTCTCTCTCTCTCTCTCTCTCTCTCTCTCTCTCTCTCTCTCTCTCTCTCTCTCTCTCTCTCTCTCTCAAACTGTTTACAATACACACAAGAGCTAGGAGGACCTAGTTGAGGGCAGTGGGTGTGTCCAGTACACTGACAACCAAACTGAGACTCCAGTTTACAGCCTTAAAACAGGAGGTCTGTGTCTCAAATGGCACCCTATTCCCTACGTAGAGCACTGCTTATGACCAGGGCCTATAGGGATTTGGTTAAAACTTGTACCCTATACAGGGAATAGGGTCCTGGGCCTTATCAAATACATGGAGAGTGGACTGGACCACATCATGACTGGTATCCCTGTAGATGTAGTTAGGTCTCTGCTGGGGATGGTTAGAGAGGAGGAGGGAGGAGTCTGGAGAACATGGCTGGCTCTCATTGGCCCATTGTCTTCAGTGTCATCATTTGAAGGCATGGCCTGTCTTCTTCATCAGTTTGCCCCAAAGTGGAGGAGGGAGGGGCTACTTGGATTCACCCAAATAAGCACTGGAAATAGAATGACAAAGACGGGTTAGTGATCCACACAGCTTGAGGGGTAGGTTGGTGGATGTAACAGACGGGTTAGTGATCTTTTCTCTATTCACCTGGAACTACAGAAGGTGTTAAGAGCAACCCTCTTCAATCTCACACTAGGGGTGAGACACAGACAGGAAGAAAACTAACAGGGAACCTAAATGAATAGAGTGGATCCTTACATTGTGTGTTGCCCCCCAGGGTAGGGTGGTTTAGAACTGTCCAGCGCTGCTGGGGTCACACTGTAACAGACGCACGATGGAGGGGTCACTTTTAGCACCCTTAATGAACTCCTCCAGAGACAGTTTACCTGGAGAAACACAACAACAGGAGACAGTCAGGTTATATTAACCCTTAATGAACTGCTCCAGAGACAGTTTACCTGGAGAAACACAACAACAGGAGACAGTCAGGTTATATGAGTGTATATCATTATCAAATAGAGAGTTTGAAGTTTGGACAACAAGCTGTATTGCTAGAAGGAAGATCTGGGATTATTAACAGGTGGTAACGCTAGAAGGAAGATCTGGGATTATTAACAGGTGGTAATGTTAGAAGGAAGATCTGGGATTATTAACAGGTGGTAATGCTAGAAGGAAGATCTGGGATTATTAACAGGTGGTAATGCTAGAAGGAAGATCTGGGAGTATTAACAGGTGGTAATGCTAGAAGGAAGATCTGGGAGTATTAACAGGTGGTAATGCTAGAAGGAAGATCTGGGATTATTAACAGGTGGTAATGCTAGAAGGAAGATCTGGGATTATTAACAGGTGGTAACGCTAGAAGGAAGATCTGGGATTATTAACAGGTGGTAATGCTAGAAGGAAAATCTGGGATTATTAACAGGTGGTAATGCTAGAAGGAAGATCTGGGATTATTAACAGGTGGTAATGCTAGAAGGAAAATCTGGGATTATTAACAGGTGGTAATGCTAGAAGGAAGATCTGGGAGTATTAACAGGTGGTAATGCTAGAAGGAAGATCTGGAATTATTAACAGGTGGTAATGCTAGAAGGAAGATCTGGGAGTATTAACAGGTGGTAATGCTAGAAGGAAGATCTGGGATTATTAACAGGTGGTAACGCTAGAAGGAAGATCTGGGATTATTAACAGGTGGTAATGCTAGAAGGAAGATCTGGGATTATTAACAGGTGGTAACGCTAGAAGGAAGATCTGGGATTATTAACAGGTGGTAATGCTAGAAGGAAAATCTGGGATTATTAACAGGTGGTAACGCTAGAAGGAAGATCTGGGATTATTAACAGGTGGTAATGCTAGAAGGAAAATCTGGGATTATTAACAGGTGGTAATGCTAGAAGGAAGATCTGGGATTATTAACAGGTGGTAATGCTAGAAGGAAGATCTGGGATTATTAAAAGATGGTAATGCTAGAAGGAAGATCTGGGATTATTAAAAGGTGGTAATGCTAGAAGGAAGATCTGGGATTATTAACTTTCCATCAACAGGTGGCAGTACTGAGATTCATTTTTCAACACACACTCCCAGACTCCCCCCAACACACACTCCCAGACTCCCCCCAACACACACTCCCAGACACCCCCCAACACACACTCCCAGACTCCCCCAACACACACTCCCAGACTCCCCCAACACACACTCCCAGACTCCCCCCAACACACACTCCCAGACTCCCCCCAACACACACTCCCAGACACCCCCCAACACACACTCCCAGACTCCCCCAACACACACTCCCAGACTCCCCCCAACACACACTCCCAGACTCCCCCCAACACACACTCCCAGACTCCCCCAAACACACACTCCCAGACTCCCCCCAACACACACTCCCAGACTCTCCCCCAACACACACTCCCAGACTCCCCCAACACACACTCCCAGACTCCCCCCAACACACACTCCCAGACTCCCCCAACACACACTCCCAGACACCCCCCAACACACTCCCAGACTCCCCCAACACACACTCCCAGACTCCCCCAACACACACTCCCAGACTCCCCCAACACACACTCCCAGACACCCCCCAACACACACTCCCAGACTCCCCCAACACACACTCCCAGACACCCCCCCAACACACACTCCCAGACTCCCCCAACACACACTCCCAGACTCCCCCAACACACACTCCCAGACTCCCCCAACACACACTCCCAGACTCCCCCAACACACACTCCCAGACTCCCCCAACACACACTCCCAGACACCCCCCCAACACACACTCCCAGACTCCCCCAACACACACTCCCAGACTCCCCCAACACACACTCCCAGACACCCCCCAACACACACTCCCAGACACCCCCCAACACACACTCCCAGACTCCCCCAACACACACTCCCAGACTCCCCCCAACACACACTCCCAGACTCCCCCAACACACACTCCCAGACACCCCCAACACACACTCCCAGACTCCCCCAACACACACTCCCAGACACCCCCCAACACACACTCCCAGACACCCCCCAACACACACTCCCAGACTCCCCCCAACACACACTCCCAGACTCCCCCAACACACACTCCCAGACACCCCCCAACACACACTCCCAGACTCCCCCAACACACACTCCCAGACTCCCCCCCAACACACACTCCCAGACTCCCCCAACACACACTCCCAGACTCCCCCCAACACACACTCCCAGACTCCCCCCAACACACACTCCCAGACTAGTCCTTCAGTACTCGTGATTGGAATAATGAGAGCCAGAGAAAGACAGCATAGTTAGTCTTCTCCCTCTAGCTCCTCCCCCTCTCTCTCATCTCTCTCCAATAGAGTTACAGTGTCTTCTCTGTTCAGTGTGATTATAAATAATTTACATAGTCTTGGTAGATTAATAAATTCGAACAAACCTGGCCAATACAAGAGCTACATCCCTGCTGGCATTAGGCGGCGGCCTGGATTGAAAGGATAGTGGACAGAGCGTGCAGTCTAACCACTGCGCCACTCGGGAGTATATATATTTGAACCTTTATTTAAATAAGCAAGTCAGTTAAGAACTAATTCTTATTTACAATGACGGCCTACCAAAAGGCAAAAGGCCTCCTGCGGGGACGGGGGCTGGGATAGAAAATAACAATATAGGAGAAAACACATCACGACAAGAGAGACACCACAACACTACATAAAGAGAGACCTAAGACAACAACACAGCATGGCAGCAACACATCACGACAAGAGAGACACCACAACACTACATAAAGAGAGACCTAAGACAACAACACAGCATGGCAGCAACACATCACGACAAGAGAGACACCACAACACTACATAAAAGAGAGACCTAAGACAACAACACAGCATGGCAGCAACACATCACGACAAGAGAGACACCACAACACTATATAAAAGAGAGACCTAAGACAACAACACAGCATGGCAGCAACACATCACGACAAGAGAGACACCACAACACTACATAAAGAGAGACCTAAGACAACACAGCATGGTAGCAACACATCACGACAAGAGAGACACCACAACACTACATAAAGAGAGACCTAAGACAACAACACAGCATGGCAGCAACACATCACGACAAGAGAGACACCACAACACTACATAAAGAGAGAGACCTAAGACAACAACACAGCATGGCAGCAACACATCACGACAAGAGAGACACCACAACACTACATAAAGAGAGACCTAAGACAACGACACAGCATGGCAGCAACACATCACGACAAGAGAGACACCACAACACTACATAAAGAGAGACCTAAGACAACAACACAGCATGGCAGCAACACATCACGACAAGAGAGACACCACAACACTACATAAAGAGAGAGACCTAAGACAACAACACAGCATGGCAGCAACACATCACGACAAGAGAGACACCACAACACTACATAAAGAGAGACCTAAGACAACAACACAGCATGGCAGCAACACATCACGACAAGAGAGACACCACAACACTACATAAAGAGAGACCTAAGACAACAACACAGCATGGCAGCAACACATCACGACAAGAGAGACACCACAACACTACATAAAGAGAGAGACCTAAGACAACAACACAGCATGGCAGCAACACATCACGACAAGAGAGACACCACAACACTACATAAAGAGAGACCTAAGACAACAACACAGCATGGCAGCAACACATCACGACAAGAGAGACACCACAACACTATATAAAGAGAGACCTAAGACAACAACACAGCATGGCAGCAACACATCACGACAAGAGAGACACCACAACACTACATAAAGAGAGACCTAAGACAACACAGCATGGTAGCAACACATCACGACAAGAGAGACACCACAACACTATATAAAGAGAGACCTAAGACAACAACACAGCATGGCAGCAACACATCACGACAAGAGAGACACCACAACACTACATAAAGAGAGACCTAAGACAACAACACAGCATGGCAGCAACACATGACGACACAGCATGGTAGCAACACCACATGACAACAACATGGTAGCAACACAACATGGCAGCAGCACAAAACATGGTACAAACATTATTGGGCACAGACAACAGCACTAAGGGCAAGAAGGTAGAGACAACAATACATCACGTGAAGCAGCCACAACTGTCAGTAAGAGTGTCCATGATTGAGTCTTTGAATGAAGAGATGGAGATAAAACTGTCCAGTTTGAGTGTTTTTTTGCAGCTCGTTCCAGTCACTAGCTGCAGCGAACTGAAAAGAGGAGCGACCCAGGGATGTGTGTGCTTTTGGGGACCTTTAACAGAATGTGACTGGCAGAACGGGTGTTGTATGTGGAGGATGAGGGCTGCAGTAGGTATCTCAGATAGGGGGGAGTGAGGCCTAAGAGGGTTTTGTAAATAAGCATCAACCAGTGGGTCTTGCGATGGGTATACAGAGATTACCAGTTTACAGAGGAGTATAGAGTGCAATGATGTGTCCTATAAGGAGCATTGGTCGCAAATCTGATGGCCGAATGGTAAAGAACATCTTGCCGCTCGAGAGCACCCTTACCTGCCGATCTATAAATTACATCTCCGTAATCTAGCATGGGTAGGATGGTCATCTGAATCAGGGTTAGTTTGGCAGCTGGCTGGCTTGGACAGTATCCACATTTTCATATTGTCATACCATCCTCCTATCATCCCGGGATTGAGGGTATTACCGGCAGAGCACACAAGGGGGCGCTAAGAACGTAAGAAAAGCCCATTGGGCCTCTATTACCAGAATGCTAACAAATTTAGCACAAACTAATAACGAAATCACATGGACGCTGTTAGCTAAACGTACATAAACTAATTGCAAAGACAGACAAATCCAGCTCATAAAGTTTTACAAGCATAGCTAGTAGCTACCGAATGTCATTTTCGGTGAAGGTGGACATTTACAAGTGAAAGTGAACAAGAGAAATTGTGCAAATGAACAAAGTTGTGATGCTTTTCTGAAGGAAGAGTAGCATGTGTACACGGAGCAGAAGGGAGAAGAACAGAGGAGGAAAACAACGCTAGTAGGAAGCACTGGGACAAAATGGCCGCTGTACAGAGAAGTCAAAGAGCTCTGGATGACTTCTGGCAGAAAGCCATTCTAAGATATCTGATGGCAAACATTTAGTAGTGAATTGCATACAAGTGGTGACTTCATCACCTCATGTGCGCCGTACAACAGAGACTCACCGATCGATATAGAACGCTATGGACTCACCAGTCTCCCGTTGTGGGTCAACTGTTCTGGGGATCTACGGTAAGCTTCATAATGTAAAATAACGTAACAGGTGAAATGAAGAACGCCAATCAGTTTTTATCTCCTAACGTACTGTACAAGTTGACTGCAGGTATTCACTTAAAAAGTAGCGACAAATATTCACATTTATATATATATATATAAAAAAATATATATAGTTTTGAAGGTATTGAAAGTTTACTGCTCTAGCTACTTTAACACACTCCCACTATTGGGGCTGTAATGTGTTGAGGTGGATGAGATGAGACCTACCGTCTCTGTTGGTGTCCATCTGTCTGAAGATCTTCTCTGTTCTCTTCTCTGGAGTAGACTCATCCTCTGGCATCTTCATCACAGATGACACCATCTTATAGATCGCCTGGAGAATAAACACACAGACACCATCTTATAGATCTCCTGGAGAACAAACACACAGACACCATCTTATAGATCTCCTGGAGAATAAACACACAGACACCATCTTATAGATCTCCTGGAGAATAAACACACAGACACCATCTTATAGATCTCCTGGAGAACAAACACACAGACACCATCTTATAGATCTCCTGGAGAATAAACACACAGACACCATCTTATAGATCTCCTGGAGAATAAACACACAGACACCATCTTATAGATCTCCTGGAGAATAAACACACAGACACCATCTTATAGATCTCCTGGAGAATAAACACAGACACCATCTTATAGATCTCCTGGAGAACAAACACACAGACACCATCTTATACACTGAACAAATATATAAACGCAACATGTAAAGTGATTAATGAGCTGAAATAAAAGGTCCCAGAAATTGTCCATACGCACAAAAAGCTTATTTCTCTCAAATGTTGTGCACAAATTTGTTTACATCCCTGTTAGTGAGCATTTCTCCTTTGCCAAAATAATCCATCTACCTGACAGGTGTGGCATATCAAGAAGCTGACTAAACAGCATGATCATTACACAGGTGCACCTTGTGCTGGGGACAATAAAAGGCCACTCTAAAATGTGCAGTGTTGTGTGACAAAACAATGCCACAGATGTCTTAAATTGAGGGAGCGCGCAATTGGCATGCTGACTACAAGAATGTCCACCAGAGCTGTTGCCAGAGAATTTAACGTTAATTTCTCTACCATAAGCTGCCTCCAACGTCATTTTAGAGAATTTGGCAGTACGTCCAACCGGCCTCACAACCGCAGACCACGTGTAACAACGCCAGCCCAGGACCTCCACATCCAGCTTCTTCACCTGCGGATCGTCTGAGACCAGCCACCCGGACAGCAGATGAAACAGTGGGTTTGCACAACTGAAGAATTTCTGCACAAACTGTCAGAAACCGTCTCAGGGAAGCTCATCTGCGTGCTCGTCGTCCTCACCAGGGTCTTGACCTGACTGCAGTTTGGTGTCGTAACCGACTTCAGTGGACAAATGCTCACCTTCGATGGCCACTGGCACGCTGGAGAAGTGTGCTCTTCACAGATGAATCCCGGTTTCAACTGTACCGGGCAGTATGGCGTTGTGTGGGCGAGCGGTTTGCTGATGTCAACAGTGTGAACATTGTGCCCCATGGTGGTGGTGGTGGGGTTTTGGTATGGGCAGGCATAAACTACAGACAATATACACAATTGCATTTTATCGATGGCAATTTGAAAGCACAGAGATACCGTGACGAGATCCTGAGGCCCATTGTCGTGCCATTCATTCGCCGCCATCACCTCATGTTTCAGCATGATAATGCACAGCCCCATATTGCAAGGATCTGTACACAATTCCTGGAAGCTGAAAATGTCCAGGTTCTTTCATGGCCTGCATACTCACCAGACATGTCACCCATTGAGCATGTTTGGGATGCTCTGGATCGACGTGTACGACAGCGTGCTCCAGTTCCCGCCAATATCCAGCAACTTCGCACAGCCATTGAAGAGGAGTGGGACAACATTCCACAGGCTACAATCAACAGCCTGATCAACTCTATGCGAAGGAGATGTCGCGCTGCATGAGGCAAATTGTGATTACACCAGATACTGACTGGTTTTCTGATCCATGCCCCTACCTTTAAAAAAAAAAGGTATCTGTGACCAACAGATGCATCTCTGTATTCCCAGTCATGTGAAATCCATAGATTAGGACTGTAACTCAGTAAAATCTTTTAAATTGTTGCATGTTGCGTTTATATTTTTGTTCAGTATAGATATCTACAAATAACAAATGAAGCTCTCGCTAAATGTTCCATGACGATAAAATGAAATGTCACAAGATATCTTCACTTTGCAACACAACGTGGACTGGCCGGTTCTGTTGGAGGAATATGCAACGGCCTGCCAGGGACAATTACATTGTCAAGAAATACTTGAATCCCTAGTAAAGTATTTTTTCTCCAAGTGTTTCTCTACTAGATAGATGGCCATAGCAAAGTCTTTAGAGTAAATGTCCTGTTGATACAGAGGGACTGTCTGCCAGTGGGCTGGGAGCTAGGACTGCTATGTCTTATGGATAAAGACAGTGTTGCTGAGTAAATGTCCTGTTGATACAGAGGGACTGTCTGCCAGCGGGCTGGGAGCTAGGACTGCTATGTCTTATGGATAAAGACAGTGTTGCTGAGTAAATGTCCTGTTCATACAGAGGGACTGTCTGCCAGCGGGCTGGGAGCTAGGACTGCTATGTCTTATGGATAAAGACAGTGTTGCTGAGTAAATGTCCTGTTGATACAGAGGGACTGTCTGCCAGCGGGCTGGGAGCTAGGACTGCTATGTCTTATGGATAAAGACAGTGTTGCTGAGTAAATGTCCTGTTCATACAGAGGGACTGTCTGCCAGCGGGCTGGGAGCTAGGACTGCTATGTCTTATGGATAAAGACAGTGTTGCTGAGTAAATGTCCTGTTGATACAGAGGGACTGTCTGCCAGTGGGCTGGGAGCCAGGACTGCTATGTCTTATGGATAAAGACAGTGTTGCTGAGTAAATGTCCTGTTCATACAGAGGGACTGTCTGCCAGCGGGCTGGGAGCCAGGACTGCTATGTCTTATGGATAAAGACAGTGTTGCTGAGTAAATGTCCTGTTGATCCAGAGGGACTGTCTGCCAGCGGGCTGGGAGCCAGGACTGCTATGTCTTATGGATAAAGACAGTGTTGCATCACCGATCTGGCCACTTTCTGTCTGGGGGCGTGTCTGCAAATTTTTACGAGGAATTAACTTGAGTATATATTGCAATAGACATTGGAATGTGTAGACAGTCTAAGAATTCTACGTGTAGTTTGTACGGGAGTGAAATCCAACAGTAAGATTGTTGCTGATCAACAAATAAAATCAGTCAACATGAACCACGCTACAGAAGACAACCAGTTGACTATACACTACTGAAGGTCAATCCTCGCCTGTACGATCTCCAGCATGTCAGACTTGCTGATGTATCCGTTCCCGTCCAGGTCGTACATACTGGGCCTACAAATAACTCACACCAGAACTACAAATCCCACCTCTCTGTTCCTGTCTCACCTGTACGATCTCCAGCATCTCAGACTTGCTGATGTATCCGTTCCCGTCCAGGTCGTACATGCTGAAGGCCCACTTCAGTTTCTGCTCCAGCTTGCCCCGTGACGTGACGCTCAGAGCGATGATGAACTCCCGGAAGTCTATCGTCCCGTCCCCGTTGGCGTCGAAGGTGCGGAAGACGTGCTCGGCGAACTTGGAGGCGTCTCCGTAGGGGAAGAAGTTACCGTAGATCTTCTTGAACTCCTCCATGGAGAGGTTCCCGCTGGGGCAGTCCCTCAGGAAGCCCTTGTACCACTCCTGGATCTCATGCTCTGTGAAGTCCGTGCTCTCCAGCAGGTCCTGCATCACCTCTGGGCGGAGTTTGCTGTTCTGCTTCCCCATGGCTGGTGGTTACTATGGTAACAACTGGAAGAGAGCGAAGAAACAGAAACTGAGAATAATTGGAGAAAGGAGAGGAGAGGAAGATGGAAGAGAGAGGAGAGAGGAAAGAGGAGAGGAGAAGAAAGAGGAGAGGAGGAGAGAGGAGAGGAGAGGAAGAGAGGGGAAAGAGGAGAGGAGGAGAGGGAAGAGAGAGGAGAGGAGAGGAAGAGAGAGGAGAGAGGAAAGAGGAGAGGAGGAGAGAGGAGAGGAGAGGAGAGGAAGAGAGAGGAGAGGAAGAGAGGAGAGAGGAAAGAGGAGAGGAGGAGAGAGGAAAGGAAGAGAGAGGAGAGGAGAGGAAGAGAGAGGAGAGGAGAGGTAGAGAGAGGAGAGGAGAGGTAGAGAGAGGAGAGGAGAGGAAGAGAGAGGAGAGGAGAGGAAGAGAGAGGAGAGGAGAGGAAGAGAGAGGAGGGGAGGATAGGAAGAGAGAGGAGGAGAGGAGGAGAGAGGAGAGAGGAAAGGAGGAGAGAGGAAAGGAGGAGAGGAAGAGAGGAGGAGAGGAAGAGAGGAAGAGAGGAGGAGAGGAGGAGAGGAGGAGATGAGAGGAGGAGAGGAGGAGATGAGAGGAGGAGAGGAAGAGAGGAGGAGAGGAAGAGAGGAGGAGAGGAAGAGAGGAGGAGAGGAAGAGAGGAAGAGAGGAGGAGAGAGGAGAGGAGGAGAGGAAGAGAGGAGGAGAGAGGAAAGGAAGAGAGAGGAGAGGAGAGAGGAGAGGAAGAGAGGAGGAGAGGAGATGAGGAGGAGAGAGGAGAGGAAGATGTCTACTAGTATTGAATACATGATGATAACAGGTAACGTGAGAAGAAATGTTAGCTGTATGTTGATGGCTATACAGTGAAATTAGAGGTGCACATCACAGAAAGCTTCATTAAAGACTACTTAGTTGTCAGAGCAGCAAAGTAAGCAGACATAAGTTTTTCTCTACTGCTATGCAACCAACCGGATGTATCCTCCTAAGGTACCCTCATTGTGGAATGAGGGAGAAGTGTACTTCACTGTGCCCAGGAATGTTCACATGCTCAATGTAACCAAACATATTCTTATGTCTGAAGTGACAGAACATTCCATGCAGCAGACAGACAGACAGACAGACACCCATATGTCCATCTACTGAACATACTGCTGTAGAAAACACTTGGAGACAGACACTACTGAATGTACTGCTGTAGAAAACACTTGGAGACAGACACTACTGAATGTACTGCTGTAGAAAACACTTGGAGACAGACACTGCTGAACGCTAGCTTGTCTTGAGTACACACTGAGCGGACTGAAAAAGGCACTGCAATCATACTACAGAACTATAACAGTTGACTGCGCTATGATTCACAGCCACCACTAAAAGCTACCTGGCTCCTCCTCGTGATGAGACAGAGACGTAAATTCACAAATCCACAAGTCACCACTTCAGAGCAAGACACACTTCATAACTCTTTACAAACCCAACTTCACAAAGCTCATAAGTGATTTACCGATCAAGAGAAACAAGACGCACTTTAGTTTAGCTCCAAACCCAACTTCATCAAGTTCCTAAGTGATTTCCGTCTGGAGAAAGACACAGTGCAGCTCCTGAGAAGGGCTTGTAGAATGTCTACTACGTACCAGACAGAGTCGGCGGAGTAGAGGAGTACGTCCTCAGGAGATGTTCATCCTCCTCTCCGCGGCTGGAATGTCTGTCTCATATCAATGTCTCTGACATTTACTGCAACAGGAAGTGAGTTTCCCCTCTCTCTCCGTCTCCCTTTCTCTTTCTGCTAGGTCAGTTCTCTCTCTTTCTGCTAGGTCAGGTCTCTCTCTCTCTCTGCTAGGTCAGGTCTCTCTCTTTCTGCTAGGTCAGGTCTCTCTCTTTCTGCTAGGTCAGGTCTCTCTCTTTCTGCTAGGTCAGGTCTCTCTCTTTCTGCGAGGTCAGGTCTCTCTCTTTCTGCGAGGTCAGGTCTCTCTCTTTCTGCGAGGTCAGGTCTCTCTCTTTCTGCGAGGTCAGGTCTCTCTCTCTCTGCGAGGTCACCTCTCTCTCTGCTAGGTCAGGTCTCTCTGCTAGGTCAGGTCTCCCTCTGCTAGGTCAGGTCTCTCTCTGCTAGGTCAGGTCTCTCTCTGCTAGGTCAGGTCTCTCTCTGCTAGGTCAGGTCTCTCTCTGCTAGGTCAGGTCTCTCTCTGCTAGGTCAGGTCTCTCTCTGCTAGGTCAGGTCTCTCTGCTAGGTCAGGTCTCTCTCTGCTAAGTCAGATCTGTCTCTGCGAGGTCATCTGTCTCTCTGCGAGGTCATCTGTCTCTCTGCTAGGTCAGATCTCTCTCTGCTAGGTCAGATCTCTCTCTGCTAGGTCAGATCTCTCTCTGCTAAGTCAGATCTCTCTCTGCTAAGTCAGATCTCTCTCTGCGAGGTCAGATCTCTCTCTGCGAGGTCAGATCTCTCTCTGCGAGGTCAGATCTCTCTCTGCGAGGTCATCTCTCTCTCTGCTAGGTCATCTTTCTCTCTGCTAGGTCAGGTCTCTCTCTGCTAGGTCAGATCTCTCTCTGCTAGGTCAGATCTCTCTCTGCGAGGTCAGATCTCTCTCTGCGAGGTCAGATCTCCCTCTGCGAGGTCAGATCTCTCTCTCTGCGAGGTCATCTCTCTCTCTGCTAGGTCAGATCTCTCTCTCTGCTAGGTCAGATCTCTCTCTCTACTAGGAGAAAGGAGTCAACAACTAAAGGATCTGACTGTTTAAAAGGAGAAAGGAGTCAACAACTAAAGGATCTGACTGTTTAAAAGGAGAAAGGAGTCAACACCTAAAGGATCTGACTGTTTAAAAGGATAAAGGAGTCAATAACTAAAGGATCTGACTCAGCGTTTAAAAGGAGCCACATCTGAGAGCAAACACACTTCACTCACTCCAACATGACTTCAGCCTACTGTCTAACAACATGTCTGGTTTGACACCTCTCCTAGAAGAGCTCTGTTTGATTAGCCTGCGACAGGTTTTATTTTCAGCCGTGTCTTTAAAATGGCCTGCGCCTTCATTATGTTGCCACGGCAACAGACCCAG
The DNA here is from genome assembly GCF_020615455.1 of Coregonus clupeaformis. Taxonomy (NCBI): domain Eukaryota; kingdom Metazoa; phylum Chordata; class Actinopteri; order Salmoniformes; family Salmonidae; genus Coregonus; species Coregonus clupeaformis. The sequence goes on from NC_059208.1 coordinate 15,755,249, forward strand.
CACACAACCAGCCGTTATTGATACCGAAGAAGCAGAACAATACATCAATGATTAGAAATCAAGCAGACATCTTCCTCAATTCATCCTCAAAGTAAACTAAACTCACAACATTGTTATGGGATTACAGCCAGATTAGACCACAAGGTATTTGTTGACCAAAGTAGCTATTTCTAGAGAGTAAAGCGTAGGTTCTGTACCAGACCTGGGTCAAATACACCTGTTACCACTTTTCAAATACATGAGGTGCACTTGATTTAGGCCCACTCACATGCAGGGTGGGCAGAATCTGCACCTTATGGGACTGTTCCATTGGTTCTATTGTACCAGGCATATTCAATCAATCAATGTACTGGTCACAGCAGTGGCTGCGTCATATCCGAGGAGTCAGTGTGCTTTACATTGTGTTCTGGGCTGGGGGCGTGACTAATGTGTCGGTCTCCTTGTGGGGTTCCTCTTCCCTAAGTCCATGAGCAGGTAATTGGCAGGAAGGGGGGGATGTCTAGCCCTCAGGGCCCAGCAGAGAGAGGAGAGGAGAGGAGGATTACAGCAGGATAGCATGTCTGTCTGTCATTACCTGCTTCAGTCTGCTCACTGTGGATCATCAACTTGACAACAAGCCATGTTGTCTTGAGGTCAAACCAGGTCTGGCTCAGACAATCACAGAAAACAAGTCCTTCAGCAGGGTGGCTGTTAACCAATCATTATGGAACAGCTGTTCAGCCAAGATGAATGTTATCTGGCGTGCTCAACTCCTAAAGACAATACAGATCAACACATCTGAGTGCTGTAGTTCAGGACTGACAGACAGGCAGCCCTCTCTAACTCATCAGTTGAGGGTGTTGCAGGTAACCCAGGACAGACAGATACACACTACCAGTCAAAAGTTTGGACACACCTACTCATTCAAGGGTTTTCTTTATTTTGAGTATTTTTTACATTGTAGAATAATAGTGAAGACATCAAAACTATGAAATAACACATATGGAATCATGTCGTAACCAAAAAAGTGTTAAACAAATCAAATATATATTTCATATGTGAGATTCTTCAAATAGCCACCTTTTAACTTGATGACAGCTCTTGGCATTCTCTCAACCAGCTTCATGTGGTAGTCACCTGGAATTAATATCAATTAACAGGTGTGCCTTCTTAAAACTTAATTTGTGGAATTTCTTTCCTTCTTAATGCGTTTGAGCCAATCAGTTGTGTTGTGACAAGGTAGGGGGGTATACAGAAGATAGCCCTCTTTGGTAAGATACCAAGTTCATATTATGGCAAGAGCAGCTCAAATAAGCAAAGAGAAACGACAGTCCATCATTACTTTAAGACATGAAGGTCAGTCAATACGGAACATTTCAAGAACTTTGAAAGTTTCTTTAAGTGCATTCTCAAAAACCATCAAGCGCTATGATGAAACTGGCTCTCATGAGGACCGACACAGGAATGGAAGACCCAGAGTTACCTCTGCTGCAGAGGATAAGTTCATTAGAGTTACCAGCCTCAGAAATTGCAGCCCAAATAAATGCTTCACAGAGTTCAAGTAACAGACACATCTCAACATCAACTGTTCAGAGGAGACTGTGTGAATCAGGCCTTCATGGTCGAATTTCTGCAAAGAAACCACTACTAAAGGACACCAATAATAAGAAGAGACCTGCTTGGGCCAAGAAACACGAGCAATGGACATTAGACCGGTGGAAATGTGTCCTTTGGTCTGGAGTCCAAATTGGAGATTTTTGGTTCCATCCGCCGTCTCTGTGATTTATTTAGAATTCAAGGCACACTTAACCAGCATGGCTACCACAGCATTCTGCAGCGATACACCATCCCATCTGGTTTGGGCTTAGTGGGACTCTCATTTGTTTTTCAACAGGACAATGACCCAACACACCTCCAGGCTGTGTAAGGGCTATTTTACCAAGCAGGAGAGTGATGGAGTGCTGCATCAGATGACCTGGCCTCCACAATCCCCCGACCTCAACCCAATTGATATAGTTTGGGATGAGACGGACGGCAGAGTGAAGGAAAAGCAGCCAACAAGTGCTCAGCATATGTGGGAACTCCTTCAAGACTGTTGGAAAAGCATTTCAGGTGAAGCTAGTTGAGAGAATACCAAGAGTGTGCAAAGCTGTCATCAAGGCAAAGGGTGGCTATTTGAAGAATCTCAAATATAAAATATATTTAGATTTGTTTAACACTTTTTGGGTTACTACATGATTCCATATGTGTTATTTCATAGTTTTGATGTCTTCAATATTATTCTACAATGTAGAAAATAGTACAAATAAAGAAAAACCCTTGAATGAGTAGGTGTTCTAAAACTTTTGACCGGTAGTGTAGCCCTCTCTAACTCATCAGTAGAGTGCAGCAGCAGCATACCCATGCTGGTATAATGAGGGGCTCCAGGGACATGCCCTGCATCTCTGGGGTCCAATCTAACCCAGCTCCACTTCCTGTGGTCAGACAGAAATATAGCAACAGGATATGACATAATGGAAAATAACAAACAAAGAGGAAGTATCATCAGGACAAGGTACAGGAAGTCGGGGCTCAGGGGTCGAGCTGACTCCAGTCAACTGCTGTTACCATACCATCTCAATACAGCTACAGACCACTCCTTTCTGAAGCTGACGAAAACATTAAAAGATGGATAGGACTCGCAAAAATAGTGAAATCTTTCCATTACATAGCAGCAGTCAGATGAAAAACGAGAATGTGTTTTCACCAGGCCTTCATCCTCCTCTAAAACAGAGCCTTTATAATGAGTTCCTGGATCTCTGTGATAACCTGATGAGTAGATGAAGGCTTCTCTTAACACTCCTAACGTGGACAATCAGCTCTAGACACAGACAGGGACTGTCATGGTTCTTTGTCAACAGAACGCCTCACATAAAAAGAGAGATGTTTAACTCTGACTACCGTGATAATTACAGCACCACACTCTCAGGGCCCCAGCAGGTTAAGACAGAACGGACGACCTGGCACGTTGACCCACTCCGAGTGGTGACATTCATCAACACTGACTGGGATCCAATCAGCACGCCTGATGCTGCCCTCAGGGGAGCTCACTTCCTGGTCGCTGTTTGTTTCCACCAATAAGACTGAGTAAGAGTGTTTACTAATGAATGCCTGTCACGTCAGAGGCAGAGTGTTAGGGCCCGGGTAACACCGCACCATGTGTTTGATAAGCTGTGATGTGCCCTTCCTTCATTGATGAGAACATGAATAGACCATTCACAGAGGCTAAATGAGGATCCTACGGTTCTATGCATACATTATACCAATCATGTTACAATCTATGAGGCCGGGGGAAGCAAAACATCCCCAGAGAAATTCGCTGGCCGGTATGGAGATCAATGAGTGCCGAATTTGGTTAACAAAATAATGAATGGCTTATTTGCGTGTGGCTTATTTGATGGAATATAAGTTCCATAATGATTAGGTTGCTATGCGTGTACTGATATAAGTAGGACACGTGACATCCCGGCAACTTGGAGAAAAAAAAACACTATTTCAGAGTTGTGCCTGCTATCACACACACGTATCTGCCTCATTGGCTACAATGGTCCAACTGATCTTGCCTCCTCCCGACTGCCTTCCATTTTTGAAGACATTTATTTATATTGTTAGAGCGACCAATGGAGTATCTGGTCAATATAATGGATCATCGGTGTCTAGGCTAAGGATAGACTGAGGCCAGGGCCTGATGGAACCCCCCAGCGTTCCATGGTTACCAGGGTGACATGACCTGACAGTGACACCTCGATGTTGTCTCGTCCAGCTTTCATTACCTCCTCTCTCTCGCCCTCCATCTCTCTCTAGTCCATTCTATTCTCTCCATTCTATTCCCTCCATTCTCTCTCCAGTCCATTGTCCTCCTCTGTATTGTAGTCTCTTTATTGTCCCCCTCAGAACGAGATGGGCTGTTACTCCTGAGAGCTCTCAGAGCCTGAGAGAGCCTGTAGTTACCCCAGCCAGCCCAGGACTGATAGAGGAGAAGAGAGGGACCTGGCTGTAGTTACCCCAGCCAGCCCAGGACGAAGAGGAGAAGAGAGGGACCTGGGTAGTTACCAGAGCCCAGGACTGATAGAGGAGAAGAGAGGGACCTGGCTGTAGTTACCCCAGCCAGCCCAGGACTGATAGAGGAGAAGAGAGGGACCTGGCTTAGTTACCCCAGCCAGCCCAGGACTGATAGAGGAGAAGAGAGGGACCTGGCTGTAGTTACCCCAGCCAGCCCAGGACTGATAGAGGAGAAGAGAGGGACCTGGCTGTAGTTACCCCAGCCAGCCCAGGACTGATAGAGGAGAAGAGAGGGACCTGGCTGTAGTTACCCCAGCCAGCCCAGGACTGATAGAGGAGAAGAGAGGGACCTGGCTGTAGTTACCCCAGCCAGCCCAGGACTGATAGAGGAGAAGAGAGGGACCTGGCTGTCAGTAGGACAAAGCTGAGGGCAGACTTGCTGACTGACTGGCTGATACATCTAACTTCCATCTAACATCCATCACACTGACAGGTCAGCAGCAGCACACGGCTTGGACAGGAAACTGGTGATAATGTGAGAAGCCCTGTGGATTAGTTTTGTGGGTGTGAGGGGTTAGGGTTACAGGAGAGGATTCAGAACTGTCATACAGTATCTAGTACCAGAGTCTTGACAGCCGCTGAACATGGAAACAGTGATAATGGAAATAAACATGTATTCTATGTACGGAACACCCTCTCCACCACACGGTTGATAAGAGGACATGCTTTCCATTTCTCTAAGGAGAACAACATCCTCCTTAGTTTGACAGCTCACTTTACACCGCAGCAGAAATACTTTATTTATTTTACTAGGAAACCAATTCAAATAGCACCACTCGGATACTCACAAATAGTTTTTTCCTTTTAGGAAATAATCTTCAAAGGTAAGTGATGTTAAACAAGCCAGTGACGGAGCTTCCTGCTTTCTCACACCCAAACCTGCATGCTCCCTGACTGCAAAGCAACTGGCTGTGACTAGAATGGCGTTATAAAAGTAGCTGTCCAACCTCCAACACAGTCTACCAGTGTTATTCAGTAGGAGCCTTGAGGGGAGGAGGGAGGAGGAGGAAGAGGACAAGCAGTGGCCCACAGCCAGACTAAACAAAGCTGAACACCTCCAGGTGATTTGACCTACTCAGGGTGAGTTTAACACCTGTAGGTTCATTCTGGCTCTGCCGCTGTCCCGGGAAGCTCTTATTCTGGCTCTGCCGCTGTCCCGGGAGGCTCTTATTCTGGCTCTGCCGCTGTCCCGGGAGGCTCTTTATTCTGGCTCTGCCGCTGTCCCGGAGGCTCTTTATTCTGGCTCTGCCGCTGTCCCGGGAGGCTCTTTATTCTGGCTCTGCCGCTGTCCCGGGAGGCTCTTTATTCTGGCTCTGCCGCTGTCCCGGGAGGCTCTTTATTCTGGCTCTGCCGCTGTCCCGGGAGGCTCTTTATTCTGGCTCTGCCGCTGTCCCGGGAGGCTCTTTATTCTGGCTCTGCCGCTGTCCCGGGAGGCTCTTTACTCTGGCTCTGCCGCTGTCCCGGGAGGCTCTTTATTCTGGCTCTGCCGCTGTCCCGGGAGGCTCTTTATTCTGGCTCTGCCGCTGTCCCGGGAGGCTCTTTATTCTGGCTCTGCCGCTGTCCCGGGAGGCTCTTATTCTGGCTCTGCCGCTGTCCCGGGAGGCTCTTTATTCTGGCTCTGCCGCTGTCCCGGGAGGCTCTTTATTCTGGCTCTGCCGCTGTCCCGGGAGGCTCTTTATTCTGGCTCTGCCGCTGTCCCGGGAGGCTCTTTATTCTGGCTCTGCCGCTGTCCCGGGAGGCTCTTTATTCTGGCTCTGCCGCTGTCCCGGGAGGCTCTTTATTCTGGCTCTGCCGCTGTCCCGGGAGGCTCTTTATTCTGGCTCTGCCGCTGTCCCGGGAGGCTCTTTACTCTGGCTCTGCCGCTGTCCCGGGAGGCTCTTTATTCTGGCTCTGCCGCTGTCCCGGAGGCTCTTTATTCTGGCTCTGCCGCTGTCCCGGAGGCTCTTTATTCTGGCTCTGCCGCTGTCCCGGGAGGCTCTTTATTCTGGCTCTGCCGCTGTCCCGGGAGGCTCTTTATTCTGGCTCTGCCGCTGTCCCGGGAGGCTCTTTATTCTGGCTCTGCCGCTGTCCCGGGAGGCTCTTTATTCTGGCTCTGCCGCTGTCCCGGGAGGCTCTTTATTCTGGCTCTGCCGCTGTCCCGGGAGGCTCTTTATTCTGGCTCTGCCGCTGTCCCGGGAGGCTCTTTATTCTGGCTCTGCCGCTGTCCCGGGGAGGCTCTTTATTCTGGCTCTGCCGCTGTCCCGGGAGGCTCTTTATTCTGGCTCTGCCGCTGTCCCGGGAGGCTCTTTATTCTGGCTCTGCCGCTGTCCCGGGAGGCTCTTTACTCTGGCTCTGCCGCTGTCCCGGGAGGCTCTTTATTCTGGCTCTGCCGCTGTCCCGGGAGGCTCTTTATTCTGGCTCTGCCGCTGTCCCGGGAGGCTCTTTATTCTGGCTCTGCCGCTGTCCCGGGAGGCTCTTTATTCTGGCTCTGCCGCTGTCCCGGGAGGCTCTTTACGGACTACGCTGATAACAGCCTGCTACACACAGCTGTACGGACTACGCTGATAACAATCAATCAATCAATCAATCAATTTTATTTTATATAGCCCTTCTTACATCAGCTAATATCTCGAAGTGCTGTACAGAAACCCAGCCTAAAACCCCAAACAGCTAGTAATGCAGGTGTAGAAGCACGGTGGCTAGGAAAAACTCCCTAGAAAGGCAAAACCTAGGAAGAAACCTAGAGAGGAACCAGGCTATGAGGGGTGGCCAGTCCTCTTCTGGCTGTGCCGGGTGGAGATTATAACAGAACCATGCCAAGATGTTCAAAAATGTTCATAAGTGACAAGCATGGTCAAATAATAATCAGGAATAAATCTCAGTTGGCTTTTCATAGCCGATCATTAGAGTTTAAAACAGCAGGTCTGGGACAGGTAGGGGTTCCATAACCGCAGGCAGAACAGTTTAAACTGGAATAGCAGCAAGGCCAGGCGGACTGGGGACAGCAAGGAGTCACCACGGCCGGTAGTCCCGACGTATGGTCCTAGGGCTCAGGTCTCTCAGTTGGCTTTTCATAGCCGATCATTTAGAGTTGAAAACAGCAGGTCTGGGACAGGTAGGGGGTTTCGTAGCCGCAGGCGGAACAGTTGAAACTGGAATAGCAGCAAGGCCAGGCGGACTGGGGACAGCAAGGTGTCATCATGCCCGGTAGTCCTGACGTATGGTCCTAGGGCTCAGGTTCTCAGAGAGAAAGAGAGAACGAGAGAATTAGAGAGAGCATACTTAAATTCACACAGGACACTGGATAAGACAGGAGAAGTACTCCAGGTATAACCAACTAACCCCAGCCCCCCGACACATAAACTACTGCAGCATAAATACTGGAGGCTGAGACAGGAGCGGTCCGGAGACACTGTGGCCCCATCCGAAGAAACCCCGGACAGGGCCAAACAGGAAGGATATAACCCCACCCACTCCGCCAAAGCACAGCCCCGCACCACTAGAGGGATATCCCCAACCACCAACTTACAATCCTGAGACAAGGCCGAGTATAGCCCACAGAGGTCTCCACCACAGCACAAACCAAGGGGGGCGCCACCGAGACAGGAAGATCACGTCAGTAACTCAACCCACTCAAGTGACGCACCCCTCCCAGGGACGGCATGAAAGAGCACCAGCAAGCCAGTGACTCAGCCCCTGCAACAGGGTTAGAGGCAGAGAACCCCAGTGGAGAGGGGGAACCGGCCTGGCAGAGACAGCAAGGGCTGTTCGTTGCTCCAGCCTTTCCGTTCACCTTCACACTCCTGGGCCAGACTACACTCAATCATATGACCTACTGAAGAGATAAGTCTTCAGTAAAGACTTAAAGGTTGAGACCGAGTCTGCGTCTCTCACATGGGTAGGCAGACTGTTCCATAAAAATGGAGATCTATAGGAGAAAGCCCTGCCTCCCGCTGTTTGCTTAGAAATTCTAGGGACAATTAGGAGGCCTGCGTCTTGTGACCGTAGCGTACGTATTGGTATGTACGGCAGGACCAACTCGGAAAGATAGGTAGGAGCAAGCCCATGTAACGCTTTATAGGTTAACAGTAAAACCTTGAAATCAGCCCTTGCCTTAACAGGAAGCCAGTGTAGGGGAAGCTAGCACTGGAGTAATATGATCAAATTTCTTGGTTCTAGTCAGGATTCTAGCGGCGTATTTAGCACTAACTGAAGTTTATTTAGTGCTTTATCCGGTAGCCGGAAAATAGAGCATTGCAGTAGTCCAATCTAGAAGTAACAAATGCATGGATCAATTTTTTCTGCATCATTTTTGGACAGAAAATTTCTGATTTTTGCAATGTTACGTAGATGGAAAAAAGCTGTCCTTGAAACAGTCTTGATATGTTCGTCAAAAGAGAGATCAGGGTCAAGAGTAACGCCTGCTACACACAGCGCTGTACGGACTACGCTGATAACAGCCTGCTACACACAGCTGTACGGACTACGCTGATAACAGCCTGCTACACACAGCTGTACGGACTACGCTGATAACAGCCTGCTACACACAGCTGTACGGACTACGCTGATAAGAGGCTACTGAAGTATTAATGCAAGCTGTACACACTATGGTGCAACACATCCAATGATGCTTATTCAATATTCACTGAAACAACACTTGAGACTAGGTGACAAAGATGTGTAAGCTCAGAAAGGAGAGCCAGAGAACCGGGCCTCCCGATTGGCACAGCGGTCTAAGGCACTGCATCGCAGTGCTTGCGGCGTCACTACAGACCTGGGTTCAATCCCAGGCTGTGTCACAGCCGGCCGTGACACAGCCGGCCGTGACCGGGAGACGCATGAGGCGGCGCACAATTGGCCCTGCGTCGTTCGGGTTAGGGGAGGGTTTGGCCGGCCGGGATGTCATTGTCCCATTGCGCTCTAGCGACTCCTTGTGGCGGGCCGGGCGCCTGCAAGCTGACTTTGGTCGCCAGCTGGATGGTGTTTCCTCCGACACATTGGTGCGGCTGGCTTCCGGGTTAAGCGAGCAGTGTGTCAAGAAGCAGTGCGGCTTGGCAGGGTCATGTTTCGGAGGACGCATGGCTCTCGACCTTCGCCTCTCCCGAAACCGTACTAAATAATAAAACTTTAAAGACAACCACAACAAACAGAATGATAATTTACATGTCAAACCGTCTGAAAGAGACGACATTGGAGGGAGGAGGAAAACAACTTCAAGGCTAAAGATATTTAAATTCAAACCCCACAGAGAAGCAGGCATGGGGGACAAGCAGAAGAGAGATGCAGAGCTGGAGCTGATGTCAGTCAATTGTGAATAAACCACTGATGGGACCCCATCATGTATTGACATTCAGTTATGAAATCCTCATTTTTTACATTTTTACATTTTTAGTCATTTAGCAGACGCTCTTATCCAGAGCGACTTACAGTTAGTTCGTTTTTTAATTTTTTAATTTATTTCATACCCCCCGTGGGAATCGAACCCACAACCCTGGCGTTGCAAACGCCATGCTCTACCAACTGAGCTACATCCCTGCCGGTCATTCCCTCCCCTACCTTGGACGACGCTGGGCCAATTGTGCGCCGCCACATGGGTCTCCCGGTCGCGACCGGCTACGACAGAGCCTGGATTCGAACCAGGATCTCTAGTGGCACAGCTAGCACTGCTATGCAGTGCCTTAGACCACTGCGCCACTCGGGAGGACAGTTCTCCAGTTCTGTGAACGAATAGGCTACATCCCTCCATGGCCTGACAGTGTATTTCAGCATGTGTAAATAACAGTCAGTTCCCAACATCCAGAAACAGACTATAGGACCAGTGCCTTTATAAACCAGCCAGCCACCACATGCATGGGGCTAGACCTCTGACCTCTGGGTCCTATATGACTAGGCCTCTGACCTCTAGGTCCTATAATGACTAGGCCTCTGACCTCTGGGTCCTATATGACTAGACCTCTGACCTCTAGGTCCTATATGACTAGGCCTCTGACCTCTAGGTCCTATATGACTAGGCCTCTGACCTCTAGGTCCTATATGACTAGACCTCTGACCTCTGGGTCCTATAATGACTAGGCCTCTGACCTCTGGGTCCTATATGACTAGGCCTCTGACCTCTGGGTCCTATATGACTAGGCCTCTGACCTCTAGGTCCTATATGACTAGGCCTCTGACCTCTAGGGTCCTATATGACTAGGCCTCTGACCTCTAGGTCCTATATGACTAGGCCTCTGACCTCTAGGTCCTATGTGACTAGGCCTCTGACCTCTAGGTCCTATATGACTAGGCCTCTGACCTCTAGGTCCTATATGACTAGGCCTCTGACCTCTAGGTCCCTATATGACTAGGCCTCTGACCTCTAGGTCCCATATGACTAGGCCTCTGACCTCTGGGTCCTATATGACTAGGCCTCTGACCTCTAGGTCCTATATGACTAGGCCTCTGACCTCTAGGTCCTATATGACTAGGCCTCTGACCTCTAGGTCCTATATGACTAGGCCTCTGACCTCTAGGTCCTATATGACTAGGCCTCTGACCTCTAGGTCCTATATGACTAGGCCTCTGACCTCTAGGTCCTATATGACTAGGCCTCTGACCTCTAGGTCCTATATGACTAGGCCTCTGACCTCTAGGTCCTATAATGACTAGGCCTCTGACCTCTAGGTCCTATAATGACTAGGCCTCTGACCTCTGGGTCCTATATGACTAGACCTCTGACCTCTAGGTCCTATATGACTAGGCCTCTGACCTCTAGGTCCTATATGACTAGGCCTCTGACCTCTAGGTCCTATATGACTAGACCTCTGACCTCTGGGTCCTATAATGACTAGGCCTCTGACCTCTGGGTCCTATATGACTAGGCCTCTGACCTCTGGGTCCTATATGACTAGGCCTCTGACCTCTGGGTCCTATATGACTAGGCCTCTGACCTCTAGGTCCTATATGACTAGGCCTCTGACCTCTAGGTCCTATATGACTAGGCCTCTGACCTCTAGGTCCTATATGACTAGGCCTCTGACCTCTAGGTCCTATATGACTAGGCCTCTGACCTCTAGGTCCCTATATGACTAGGCCTCTGACCTCTAGGTCCCTATATGACTAGGCCTCTGACCTCTGGGTCCTATATGACTAGGCCTCTGACCTCTAGGTCCTATATGACTAGGCCTCTGACCTCTAGGTCCTATATGACTAGGCCTCTGACCTCTAGGTCCTATATGACTAGGCCTCTGACCTCTAGGTCCTATATGACTAGGCCTCTGACCTCTAGGTCCTATATGACTAGGCCTCTGACCTCTAGGTCCTATATGACTAGGCCTCTGACCTCTAGGTCCTATATGACTAGGCCTCTGACCTCTAGGTCCTATATGACTAGGCCTCTGACCTCTAGGTCCTATAATGACTAGGCCTCTGACCTCTGGGTCCTATATGACTAGGCCTCTGACCTCTAGGTCCTATATGACTAGGCCTCTGACCTCTAGGTCCTATATGACTAGGCCTCTGACCTCTAGGTCCTATATGACTAGACCTCTGACCTCTGGGTCCTATAATGACTAGGCCTCTGACCTCTGGGTCCTATATGACTAGGCCTCTGACCTCTGGGTCCTATATGACTAGGCCTCTGACCTCTGGGTCCTATATGACTAGGCCTCTGACCTCTGGGTCCTATATGACTAGGCCTCTGACCTCTGGGTCCTATATGACTAGGCCTCTGACCTCTAGGTCCTATATGACTAGGCCTCTGACCTCTAGGTCCTATATGACTAGGCCTCTGATCTCTAGGTCCTATATGACTAGGCCTCTGACCTCTAGGTCCTATATGACTAGGCCTCTGACCTCTAGGTCCTATATGACTAGGCCTCTGACCTCTAGGTCCTATATGACTAGGCCTCTGACCTCTAGGTCCTATATGACTAGGCCTCTGACAGGTCTTTATTCAGGGTTCAGGGGTTTCAGGTAGATGACACTCCAACAGCTGTCTCCGCTAACCACCACTGGCAGAACCCATCCCTGTCCACAGACACTCCCAGCATTACAGTAACCCCTCCCCATCCCTGTCCACAGACACTCCCAGCATTACAGTAACCCCTCCCCATCCCTGTCCACAGATACTCCCAGCATTACAGTAACCCCTCCCCATCCCTGTCCACAGACACTCCCAGCATTACAGTAACCCCTCCCCATCCCTGTCCACAGACATTTCCAGCATTACAGTAACCCCTCCCCATCCCTGTCCACAGACACTCCCAGCATTTCAGTAACCCCTCCCCATCCCTGTCCACAGACACTCCAGTAACTCTGTCACTCGTATTCCAGTGTCAGCCTGACAGCTGAAAATCTTAGCCAGTGTGTGTGTTTAGGCTACCTGCCCGTCCCCCAAAGAAGCAGAGCATGTACAGATGTTACCAGCATTATTCAGAAGATAGGGAGAGAGAATGTTAATTAGCTAGAGAAGAATGGATTCCCTTTTCAAGACTAGTTATGGATACTATAGGCCTAGTTATCACGTTTCACATTGGATATATTAACTACAAAAAGGTAAGACGTGTTTTTAATTCTGGTGCCGCTCTGCACACAGAAGCTTGTTAGCTAGATAGATGAAAGGACATTCAAAGTTCCACCATAAAAGCCGCTCCTCCGAGATATAATTCTGTGGACCTAATTCGTATAATGCATGTCATAAGATGCCCAGTGCTTCAAGCCTCCTCCTCAACCCTCTCTCAGGTCATGGCTAGAAGGGATCCAGCTTTTGTCAAATTAACATTAAAAAAAAGTTGCATTTCTTGGCATTTTAGCTAACCTGATCCCTTTTGCTAACCTTAACTTAATTATCCTAACCTGCTGTGTAAGTTCTCCTAACCTGCTACGAAAAGTCAAATCAGACATTAATTTGACAAAAGCTGGATCCCGTCTAGCCAAGACCCCTCTCTGGCTCTCTGCCCACCTGCAAAATGTCAGTCGCATCTTGCGCCATGGGCTACACTTGTCTGTCCATCACGCATGTAAACAACAAGCTTGGCTGTTCTATCCGCACTGATTGGTGAAGTCATTTAATGAGCTAAACGTAAAAAAACTGAACAGAAAAGAATGATACAAACCGGTCCTTTATTTTGGTTTCGAACCGGTTCAGAATTTTATTTTTCTGGTGGGAACAGTGGAATTGGTTCTGTTCAGAAGGAACAGGTTCAGAACTTTATTTTTCTGGTGGGAACAGTGGAATTGGTTCTGTTCAGAAGGAACCGGTTCAGAACTTTATTTTTCCTGTGGGAACAGTGGAAGTGGTTCTGTTCAGAAGGAACTGTCTAAAACAGACAGTCATTGTGACAGCGAGAGCTGCTTTTCAGAGAACAGAAAGCAGAGCAGGCATTAAAGCAGCTAATAGCGTGACATTTAGACATTTAGCACAGGCAGAGTCCTCTCTGGTGAAATAATAACCCTTACATATCATCCAAACTACAGCTGCTTCCACTGATAGTGTTGCAGGGTTCAACTCTGTGACCGCATCCTTATAGCTTATTTAGTGCATGCATTTTGACCAGGGCCCTTAGGGTGGCATTTGGGACCAAACCTGCGTCTCAAAAAAGCTGCCATTATTTCAGGTGAAATCATGGGAGTGTGTTTCAGAGTGTGTGTGTGTGTGTGTGTGTGTGTGTGATTCAGAGTGCCTCTGGTAACCTGAAACTCCTAATCAGTATTCCATAAACTGCCTTTGTTTTAGTTCAAGCTGGGCTGAAGAGCGGTTGGGTTCCAGTGTTGTGGGTGTCTTCCTGTGCTGCTACATCACAGGATGCTACCATTAGGAGAGATGGTAAGCCGACACCATGTCTTAGAAAGGGCCACATCCAGCCTTAGTACAACGCTGTGCACAGAGGCATATCAGAGTGGATATGTACTAATTGGGACTGTGACTGCCATGATAATAAACTGGCCTAAGAAGAAAGCATGTAAAAACGTCAATAGACATTGGATTGGATTCACAGAGACGTTAGCTATCTACTTCCACCCACCTGGAACGACACACACGGCGGTCGGTCTATATGAGATGTGTGTGTTCTGGCTGTAACAACAGAGGACTGATAAAACACAATAGCAGCCTAGTGTCAACATGGTAATCTCCTCCCTCTGATCAGGGAGACCGGTCCTAAACCATCTCTGACTGGTCTCTCTGTGTCTCTGATCAGGGAGACCGGTCCTAAACCATCTCTGACTGGTCTCTCTGTGTCTCTGATCAGGGAGACCGGTCCTAAACCATCTCTGACTGGTCTCTCTGTGTCTCTGATCAGGAGACCGGTCCTAAACCATCTCTGACTGGTCTCTCTGTGTCTCTGATCAGGGAGACCGGTCCTAAACCATCTCTGACTGGTCTCTCTGATCAGGGAGACCGGTCCTAAACCATCTCTGACTGGTCTCTCTGTGTCTCTGATCAGGGAGACCGGTCCTAAACCATCTCTGACTGGTCTCTCTGTGTCTCTGATCAGGGAGACCGGTCCTAAACCATCTCTGACTGGTCTCTCTGATCAGGGAGACCGGTCCTAAACCATCTCTGACTTGTCTCTCTGTGTCTCTGATCAGGGAGACCGGTCCTAAACCATCTCTGACTGGTCTCTCTGTGTCTCTGATCAGGGAGACCGGTCCTAAACCATCTCTGACTGGTCTCTCTGTGTCTCTGATCAGGGAGACCGGTCCTAAACCATCTCTGACTGGTCTCTCTGTGTCTCTAATCAGGGAGACCGGTCCTAAACCATCTCTGACTGGTCTCTCTGATCAGGGAGACCGGTCCTAAACCGTCTCTGACTGGTCTCTCTGTGTCTCTGATCAGGGAGACCGGTCCTAAACCATCTCTGACTGGTCTCTCTGATCAGGGAGACCGGTCCTAAACCATCTCTGACTGGTCTCTCTGATCAGGGAGAACGGTCCTAAACCATCTCTGACTGGTCGTCTCTGATCAGGAGAACGGTCCTAAACCATCTCTGACTGGTCTCTCTGATCAGGGAGACCGGTCCTAAACCATCTCTGACTGGTCTCTCTGATCAGGGAGAACGGTCCTAAACCATCTCTGACTGGTCTCTCTGTGTCTCTCAGCTTTAGGACGAGACAGCCTGTTTCTCTCTCTGTGGCTTTCAGTCTCTGATCAGCTTCAGGACCAGCCGACTGGGCCTGTGTCCCTCCCTGCTGTTTCTCTGTAGCTCTGACAACACTGGTGTCATCCTTCCTCTGAGACGACAACTCCCCGCTGGCCAGCGCATGATAGACTAACCCAGCTGAGCACAAACGTGACGTTCGACACACACACAGAGCCCCAACCCACCGACACACACCCCATCTCCCCAGACAGGGGAGAATCAATGAGAGTGAGTCATTGTGGGGAGGGGGAGGGTAACGAGAGAGATTGTGCCGTCACAGAAACACAGCTCTGTCAATAGAGGCAGAGACTCTGGAGGATTGATCATTTGGTACAAATCCAAACTACAAAATCTAATTGATCCCCTCAAAATTGGAAAATATCACATTTGGTTAAAACTGAAAAGATTACTTGAACTGACAGAAAATGGTGTTCCTTTGCGCAATATATATCTCCCCCTCAGAATCCCCATATTACTCAGAGGAGATATTCCCCACCCTTGAGGAAAATACATGCCATTTCCAGGCCCAGGGAAATGTGGTCATCTGTGGGGACACAAATGGAACACTACCTGATCGAACGACCACGAGGGGACAGCTTTATTACAGGCCATACTGTATTTAACTGTCTTAATCTCCCCCATAGAAACAACAGTGACAGCACCATCAACAGAAACAGAAGGGATCTGTTGCAGCTCTGTTGAAGCCTGGGTTTGTACTTTGTCAAATGGTAGGTTATGGGGGACTCTTTGGGGAGATTCACCTACTGCTCACCTCTTGGCCACATCACAGTAGACTATATGATCACAGACATTGACCCTTTCTCTCTCAGCTCATTCACCGTCAAGCCACTAACACCTCTGTCAGCCAAATTACGTTGATCCTCAAAAGAACAGACATGGAAACAACCACACATTCACAGCCCAGTGAGCTGTACAACATCAGAAATTCATAAAGATGGGCCCAAAACAGCACAGAAGAATACCCAGAAAGCAACCAGTAACCAAAATATCCAAACACTCTTAGATAACTTTCTGGATACCACATTCACTCACAGTAAAGAAGGCATCAATCTAGCAGTAAAAAACATTAACAATATATTCAGACAAACGGCAAAAGAAGCAGAACTGAAATTGATACAAAACAAAACAAAAAATAACCCAGATGACATCAACTGGTTTGATGGAGGTTGTAAAATTATAAGGAAAAAACTTAGAACACTATCAAACCAAAAGCACAGAGACCCAAATAATGGTGAATTACGCCTTGATTACTGTGAGACTTTAAAACTATATAAACGTACACTCAGAACCAAAAAAGCACAGTACAACAGCAAGCAGCTCACACTAATTGAGGAGTCCATAAACAAACAACTTCTTGGAAAAAAACAAAAACAAGAGGCATTAGTGATACAAAATGGTGACATATGGACAACCCATTTTAAAACTCCGCAACACTGTTCAAATTGACACAAACGCAGAACAATACCAAATTCATGAGAAGTTGAATGGATTAGAAAAAGCTATAAAAGGACAATCAAAATCCATCGGACTCCCCAATTACTGTGTAGGTTATTTCTCTGACATCTGGAATCAAGGACTCATAACCCCAATCTATAAGAACGGAGAACAATTTGACCCTAACAATTACAGAGCCATTTGTGTGAACAGTAACCTGGGGAAGGTTTTCTGTAGTATTATGAATGTTAGAGTTCTAAACTACCTTAATAAGCACAATGTCTTTAGTAAAAGCCAAATTGGATTTATACCAAAACATCGCACGACCGATCATATTTACACCCTACACACCCTGATAGATGTCCACCAAAATAATACCAAAATGTATGCTTGCTTTATCGACTTCCAAAAAGCATTTGATTCTATTTGGCATACCGGACTGTTCTACAAAGTTATTGAAAGTGGTGTAGGGGGTAAAACATATGACAATACGTGCAGCATCAAAATTGGCAAGAAAATAACCGAATTCTTTAACCAGGGGCGGGGCCTTCGCCAGGGTTGCAATCTGAGCCCTGCACTCATATATTTACATCAACGAATTGGCCACTATTCTAAGCTTCTAGCCATCAAGCTAACGAAGTTGGTACCAGATGAGTTTTCCAATGGAGCCCTCTTTGGAGAACTAAATGAATGGTTCCACCGCTGTAGGAGCTGTATCTACAACGCTTTGTTTCAGGACAAACCGGATCACATGGAGTTCCAATGCGGCAATTGTTTGCTTGCCGAGGATTATAGGCTTGAGGTGGCTTCCTTGATCATGCAGGTAGCCAGCCTACGTAAGAAACTGGGGAAAACGCAGAGTGGTATGTTTACATTTTCTACACGGCATTCGCGCTTGTTGGATGCATCTCTTCCTTGTCGGTGTTGCCCGGAGCTCCCCCATCTGATAGCGCCGTCAAAGGAGCACAGCATGAGGAGAAAGGCAGTAAACGATGGTCGCATGTCACGAGCCGTGGAAGCCGAAGACAGCAGCCTGCCGCAAACATCTGGAGCGGATACAAACAACGAATAGTTTAACCGTCCTGGAGCCTGATCTTCCTGCACCTTCGTCGCTGGGGGTGCCTGTGTCTGTGGCCGCAGTGCCTACTACTACGATTTCGAAGTCGACGTCGGCAGCCTTCCGTCCCTGCTCTGGATCGAGCATCCTGTGAAGCGTGGGAGTGGGTGGATTTCCTCGTCCTTCTCGCCGGCAGTAATTTTGGGCAGCTCCATGGTAAGAAATGTGACCGTTCCTGGTGCAAAAACAATGTCCTATCCCGGAGCTCGGGTAAATGACATTACTAAGCTGCTCCCGAATGTACTACGTCAGGACATGGAAATTGATTCTATTGTAGCCCATGTGGGTTTTAATGACATTATGAAGGGCAGCTCTGAACAGTTGTCAACTACTTCAATTATTTTTTCATTGGCAAGATTAGCAAATTTAGGCATGACATGCCAGCAACAATTGCTGACACTACACATCCAAGTATATCTGACCAAATTATGAAAGACAAGCGTTGTAATTTTGAATTCCGTAAAGTAAGTGTGGAAGAGGTGAAAAAAATCATTGTTGTCTATCAACAATGACAATCACCAGGGTCTGACAACTTGGACGGAAAATTACTGAGGATAATAGCGGCCGATATTGCCACTCCTATTTGCCATTTTTTCCATTTAAGCCTACTAGAATGTGCGTGGGAAGCAAAAGTCATTCCGCTACCTAAGAATATTAAAGCCCCCTTTACTGGCTCAAATAGCCGGCCAATTAGCCTGTTACAAAGCCTTAGTAAACTATTGGAAAAAATTGTGTTTGACCAGATACAATGCTATTTTACAGTAAACAAATTCACAAACTTTCAGCATGCTTATAGAGAAGGACATTGAACAAGCACAGCGCTTACACAAATGACTGATGATTGGCTGAGAGAAATTGATGATAAAAAGATTGTGGGGGCTGTTTTGTTAGACTTCAGTGCAGTTTTTGACATCATCGATCAGTCTGCGCTGCTGGAAAAACGTATGTGTTATGGCTTTCCACCCCCTGCTATATTGTGGATACGGAGTTACCTGTCTAACAGAACACAGAGGGCGTTTTCTTAATGGAAGCCTCGCCAACATAATCCAGGTAGAATCAGGAATTCCCCAGGGCAGCTGTCTAGGCCCATTACTTGTTTCAATCTTTACTAATGACATGCCACTGTAAAGCCAGTGTGTCTATGTATGCGGATGACTCAACACTATACATGTCAGCTACTTCAGCAACTGTATTCACTGCAACACTTAACAAAGAGTTGCAGTTAGTTTCAGAGTGGGTTGCAAGGAATAAGTTAGTCCAAAATATTTCTAAAACTAAAAGCATTTAATTTGGGACAAATCATTCACTAAACACTAAACCTCAACTAAATCTTGTAATAAATAATGTGGAAATTGAGCAAGTTGAGGTGACTAAACTGCTTGGAGTAACCCTGGATTGTAAACTGTCATGGTCAAAACATATTGATACAACAGTAGCTAAGATGGGGAGAAGTCTGTCCATAATAAAGCGCTGCTCTACCTTCTTAACAGCACTATCAACAAGGCAGGTCCTACAGGCCCTAGTTTTGTCACACCTGGACTACTGTTCAGTCATGTGGTCAGGTGCCACAAAAAAGGACTTAGGAAAATTGCAATTGGCTCAGAACAGGGCAGCACGGATGGCCCTTAAATGTACACGGAGAGCTAGTATAAATAATATGCATGTCAATCTCTCCTGGCTCAAGGTGGAGGAGAGATTGACTTCATCACTGCTTGTGTTTATGAGAGGTGTTGACATGCTGAATGCACCGAGCTGTCTGTTTGAACTACTGACACCCATTCATACCCCACAAGACATGCCACCAGAGGTCTCTTCACAGTCCCCAAGTCCAGAACAGACTATGGGTGGCGCACAGTACTACATAGAGCTCTATTCCACATCAAGTAAATGATGCAAGTAGTAAAATTAGATTTAATAAACAGATAAAAAAACACCTTATAGAACAGCGGGGACTGTGAAGCAACACAAACATAGGCGCAGACACATGCATACACACACATGATAACACACGCACTATACACACACGTAAACATCTGTGAATGTATTGTCATGTTTTTAAAATTGTATGAACTGCCTTAATTTTGCTGGACCCAAGGCAGCAGCTAATGGGGATCCATAATAAATAAATAAAAATAAAACATTCTAGAAAAATCCTCAGCCCCTGGTGTTAGTCTCCACAACTCAGAGGTTAAATGCCTGCTCTTCGCAGATGACCTGTGCCTGCTGTCACCCACAGCACATGGCCTACAGCAGAGCCTGGACCTGCTAGAGCAGTACTACCAGACCTGGGCCCTGGCAGTAAACCCCAAAAATACTCAAATAATGATTTTCCAGAGAAGATCCGGATCTCAGGGAATTAGACCAAAGTTCTCAATTGGTACAAAATATATAGAGTACTGCACACACTACAATTACTTAGGTTTAAAAATAAGCTCAACAGGACACCTTAATGATGCAGAGAGAGAGAGAAACCACGCATGGCATTCTACGCCATTAAAAAACAAATTCAAATACCTATTAAAATTTGGCTAAAACTAATTTAATGCGTCATTGAACCAATTGCACTTCATGGTAGCGAGGTGTGGGGTCCACTTGCAAAACAAGATTTCACCAAATGGGACAAACACTCCATTGAAACCCTGCATGCAGAGTTCTGTAAGATTCTCCTACATGTCCAGAGGAAAACTACAAACAATGCATGCAGGGCAGAATTAGACCAATATCCACTAATAATAAAAACTCAAAAAAGAGCAATTGAGTTTTGGAAAATTCTAAAATACAGTTACCTCCTCTCATACCATTACCATGCCCTGCAATGCCAAGAGCTGAGCAAAGAAAATAGTCTCCTCATCCAGCTGGTCCTGGGGCTGAGTTCACAAACCTGTTCTAATCAAATCAGAATAAACCAAATTACAACAGTCAAAACAAAACTACATTGCTTATTGGGAAAGACCAGCACAAAGTAAAATGCAGTGCTGTCTGGCCCTAAATCGACAGTACACCGTGGCTAACTATTTGACCATGGTTACTGATCAAAACCTTAGAAAAACCTTGACAAAGTACAGGCTTAGTGAGCACAGCCTTGCCATTGAGAAGGGTAGACACAGGAAAACCTGGCTCCCTGTAGAGGAAAGGCTGTGCAACCACTGCACCACAGCAGAACCTGAGACATAGCTGCATTCCCTGACAAAATGTCAAAAATATAAAACAATTAGAGAGTGTCATTTCCCCAAATTTGAAACAGTTTTTCAAGGTTTCAAAGACCTCTCTGATGAGAATAGGCTTCCCGTCCTGTTGGGGGAGGACTCAGAGAGCTGTGGGTTGGCAGCGCACTACATTGCTGCCTGCCATAAGATGAGGGACAGTGTCTGACAGACCAACCAACCTGCACATGTCCTCTATATTGTTATTGTTCAATGGTTATTTTGACCCTTGGTTATTGTAAATATCCAAAGTAAGATTTGGCAATATGTACATTGCTACATCATGCCAATAAAGCAAATTGAATTGAAAGAGAGAGATACACAGAGAGAGAGAGATACAGAGAGAGAGAGAGACAGAGAGAGAGACAGACAGAGAGAGAGAGAGACAGAGACAGATACACAAAGAGAGAGAGAGACAGAGAGATACACAGAGAGAGAGAGAGAGAGAGAGAGACAGAGAGAGAGAGAGAGAGAGACAGAGAGAGAGAGACAGAGCAATATCCTAGTTAACCCCTCTGCTTCTCCTCCCAACCGGCCTCTTCTTGCCTGTGCAGAGACCGAGAGCATGTATTTCTACAGCCGATTTCACAACAGGAAGAGGCTACGTTGTGACTGCAGTGAGTAATCCATCTCAAACCAACACATTTGGAGCTGGTTCAACTGGAACGAAAGAGCTGAACCGACCAAGTGTCTCTTGTTTCTCCCATCGTCGGTTAACCGTTGTTTACTGTTCGTCCTCTAGTCTAGCGGGAAACGAGAGACGTTTCTGAGCTCACACGTTCCTGTGTCCTCCACACAGCAACACACAGACAGCTAAACAGAGCAGAACCCCACCATGACACTTCATATTTATGTCATCATCATGGCCGTGCATTACACATAAAGACACAACAGCACCACATTCCACTGTGAGATGAGGGCTTTTAGCTCGGAGGATTAGACCCCAGCTCATCACTCTACAACATAAACTACCTCAATATCATCTTAGCCTACTACACCTTACTCAGATAGATAGACCTGTTGTATAGAGACTCCTACCACTGCTATAATAAGTTGGCAGGAGCAGAGAGAGTGAGAACTCCTACCACTGCTATAATAAGTTGGCAGGAGCAGAGAGAGTGAGAACTCCTACCACTGCTATAATAAGTTGGCAGGAGCAGAGAGAGTGGGAACTCCTACCACTGCTATAATAAGTTGGCAGGAGCAGAGAGAGTGAGAACTCCTACCACTGCTATAATAAGTTGGCAGGAGCAGAGAGAGTGAGAACTCCTACCACTGCTATAATAAGTTGGCAGGAGCAGAGAGAGTGAGAACTCCTACCACTGCTATAATAAGTTGGCAGGAGCAGAGAGAGTGGGAACTCCTACCACTGCTATAATAAGTTGGCAGGAGCAGAGAGTGGGAACTCCTACCACTGCTATAATAAGTTGGCAGGAGCAGAGAGAGTGAGAACTCCTACCACTGCTATAATAAGTTGGCAGGAGCAGAGAGAGTGAGAACTCCTACCACTGCTATAATAAGTTGGCAGGAGCAGAGAGAGTGGGAACTCCTACCACTGCTATAATAAGTTGGCAGGAGCAGAGAGAGTGGGAACTCCTACCACTGCTATAATAAGTTGGCAGGAGCAGAGAGTGAGAACTCCTACCACTGCTATAATAAGTTGGCAGGAGCAGAGAGAGTGGGAACTCCTACCACTGCTATAATAAGTTGGCAGGAGCAGAGAGCGAGAGAGAACTCCTACCACTGCTATAATAAGTTGGCAGGAGCAGAGAGAGTGGGAACTCCTACCACTGCTATAATAAGTTGGCAGGAGCAGAGAGAGAGAGAGAACTCCTACCACTGCTATAATAAGTTGGCAGGAGCAGAGAGAGTGGGAACTCCGACCACTGCTATAATAAGTTGGCAGGAGCAGAGAGAGTGAGAACTCCTACCACTGCTATAATAAGTTGGCAGGAGCAGAGAGAGTGAGAACTCCTACCACTGCTATAATAAGTTGGCAGGAGCAGAGAGTGTGTGAACTCCTACCACTGCTATAATAAGTTGGCAGGAGCAGAGAGAGTGAGAACTCCTACCACTGCTATAATAAGTTGGCAGGAGCAGAGAGAGTGAGAACTCCTACCACTGCTATAATAAGTTGGCAGGAGCAGAGAGAGTGAGAACTCCTACCACTGCTATAATAAGTTGGCAGGAGCAGAGAGAGTGAGAACTCCTACCACTGCTATAATAAGTTGGCAGGAGCAGAGAGAGAGAGAACTCCTACCACTGCTATAATAAGTTGGCAGGAGCAGAGAGAGTGAGAACTCCTACCACTGCTATAATAAGTTGGCAGGAGCAGAGAGAGTGAGAACTCCTACCACTGCTATAATAAGTTGGCAGGAGCAGAGAGAGTGAGAACTCCTACCACTGCTATAATAAGTTGGCAGGAGCAGAGAGAGTGAGAACTCCTACCACTGCTATAATAAGTTGGCAGGAGCAGAGAGAGTGAGAACTCCTACCACTGCTATAATAAAGTTGGCAGGAGCAGAGAGAGTGAGAACTCCTACCACTGCTATAATAAGTTGGCAGGAGCAGAGAGAGTGGGAACTCCTACCACTGCTATAATAAGTTGGCAGGAGCAGAGAGAGTGTGGGAGGAAAA
The DNA here is from genome assembly GCF_020615455.1 of Coregonus clupeaformis. Classification (NCBI taxonomy): domain Eukaryota; kingdom Metazoa; phylum Chordata; class Actinopteri; order Salmoniformes; family Salmonidae; genus Coregonus; species Coregonus clupeaformis. The sequence goes on from NC_059208.1 coordinate 15,778,837, forward strand.
GATAAAGCGAGGGAATGGGAGGAGCCAGTGAGCGAGGGAGAAGAAAACATGGAGTGTGTCTGTAGATATGTAACCCCCTCTTTATCTCTGGTCCCCACAGGCTGTTGGATCATCTCTCTCTCATGTGAGGAGGAGCTTCCCACACCCCCATAAAACCCCAATCCCCATCCCCCATCCACTCCTCTGAGGCAGCTGCTTTCCCCCACTACTCCCCCTTCTAACCCCAGCCTCCAGCCACTGCCACATTACACACTAACATTAGAAAGCTTTAGGAGCCGCGTGGAGCTTGCAATTACTCCAGAAGCATTTATCCTACAGCCCTACAGAAGCATTTCACCTACAGCCCTCCAGAAGCATTTATCCTACAGCCCTCCAGAAGCATTACTCCTATAGCCCTCCAGAAGCATTACTCCTATAGCCTTCCAGAAGCATTACTCCTACAGCCCTCCAGAAGCATTACTCCTACAGCCCTCCAGAAGCATTACTCGTACAGCCCTCCAGAAGCATTACTCCTATAGCCCTCCAGAAGCATTACTCCTACAACCCTCCAGAAGCATTACTCCTACAGCCCTCCAGAAGCATTACTCCTACAGCCCTCCAGAAGCATTACTCCCACAGCCCTCCAGAAGCATTACTCCTACAACCCTCCAGAAGCATTACTCCTACAGCCCTCCAGAAGCATTAATCCTACAGCCCTCCAGAAGCATTACTCCTATAGCCCTCCAGAAGCATTACTCCTACAGCCCTCCAGAAGCATTACTCCTACAGCCCTCCAGAAGCATTACTCCTACAGCCCTTCAGAAGCATTACTCCCACAGCCCTCCAGAAGCATTACTCCTACAGCCCTCCAGAAGCATTACTCCTACAACCCTCCAGAAGCATTACTCCTACAGCCCTCCAGAAGCATTAATCCTACAGCCCTCCAGAAGCATTACTCCTATAGCCCTCCAGAAGCATTACTCCTACAGCCCTCCAGAAGCATTACTCCTACAGCCCTCCAGAAGCATTACTCCTACAGCCCTCCAGAAGCATTACTCCTACAGCCCTCCAGAAGCATTACTCCTATAGCCCTCCAGAAGCATTACTCCCACAGCCCTCCAGAAGCATTACTCCCACAGCCCTCCAGAAGCATTACTCCTACAGCCCTCCAGAAGCATTACTCCTACAGCCCTTCAGAAGCATTACTCCAACAGCCCTCCAGAAGCATTACTCCTATAGCCCTCCAGAAGCATTACTCCTATAGCCCTCCAGAAGCATTACTCCTACAGCCCTCCAGAAGCATTACTCCTACAGCCCTCCAGAAGCATTACTCCTACAGCCCTCCAGAAGCATTACTCCTACAGCCCTCCAGAAGCATTACTCCTATAGCATAGAGAGAGGGTCATGAGGATCAGAAAGGGAAAGAGACTAAACTCTCTATCTGCCCCTAATAGACCCAGGAGTTAACCATATAAACCTTCCTTCCTGGAGAGAGAAGCAAGAAACCCTCTAACTCTAACCCCCTCTCTATCCACAGTATTCTAACCCTAACCCCCTCTCTATCCACAGTATTCTAACCCTGACCCCCTCTCTATCCACAGTATTCTAACCCTGACCCCCTCTCTATCCACAGTATTCTAACCCTGACCCCCTCTCTATCCACAGTATTCTAACCCTGACCCCCTCTCTATCCACAGTATTCTAACCCTAACCCCCTCTCTATCCACAGTATTCTAACCCTGACCCCCTCTCTATCCACAGTATTCTAACCCTGACCCCCTCTCTATCCACAGTATTCTAACCCTAACCCCCTCTCTATCCACAGTATTCTAACCCTAACCCCCTCTCTATCCACAGTATTCTAACCCTGACCCCCTCTCTATCCACAGTATTCTAACCCTGACCCCCTCTCTATCCACAGTATTCTAACCCTGACCCCCCTCTCTATCCACAGTATTCTAACCCTAACCCCTCTCTATCCACAGTATTCTAACCCTAACCCCCTCTCTATCCACAGTATTCTAACCCTGACCCCCTCTCTATCCACAGTATTCTAACCCTGACCCCCTCTCTATCCACAGTATTCTAACCCTAACCCCCCTCTCTATCCACAGTATTCTAACCCTAACCCCCTCTCTATCCAACAGTATTCTAACCCTAACCCCCTCTCTATCCACAGTATTCTAACCCTAACCCCCTCTCTATCCACAGTATTCTAACCCTAACCCCCTCTCTATCCACAGTATTCTAACCCCCTCTCTATCCACAGTATTCTAACCCCCTCTCTATCCACAGTATTCTAACCCCCTCTCTATCCACAGTATTCTAACCCCCTCTCTATCCACAGTATTCTAACCCCCTCTCTATCCACAGTATTCTAACCCCCTCTCTATCCACAGTATTCTAACCCTAAACCCCCTCTCTATCCACAGTGTCTTAACCCCGTCTCTATCCAACAGTATTCTAACCCTAACCCCCTTTCTATCTAACAGTGTTCTAACCCTAACCCCCTCTCTATCCAACAGTATTCTAACCCTAACCCCCTCTCTATCCAACAGTATTCTAACCCTAACCCCCTCTCTATCCACAGTATTCTAACCCTAACCCCCCTCTATCCACGGTGTTCTAACCCTAACCCCCTCTCTATCCACAGTATTCCAACCCTAACCCCCTCTCTATCCACAGTATTCTAACCCTAACCCCCCTCTATCCACGGTGTTCTAACCCTAACCCCCTCTCTATCCACAGTATTCTAACCCTAACCCCTCTCTATCCACAGTGTTCTAACCCTAACCCCCTGTCTATCCAACAGTATTCTAACCCTAACCCCTGTCTATCCACAGTATTCTAACCCTAACCCCCTCTCTATCCAACAGTATTCTAACCCTAACCCCCTCTCTATCCACAGTATTCTAACCCTAACCCCATCTATATCCACAGTATTCTAACCCTAACCCCCTCTCTATCCAACAGTATTCTAACCCTAACCCCCTCTCTATCCACAGTATTCTAACCCTAACCCCCTCTCTATCCACAGTATTCTAACCCTAACCCCCTCTCTATCCACAGTATTCTAACCCCCTCTCTATCCACAGTATTCTAACCCCCTCTCTATCCACAGTATTCTAACCCCCTCTCTATCCACAGTATTCTAACCCTAACCCCCTCTCTATCCACAGTGTCTTAACCCCGTCTCTATCCAACAGTATTCTAACCCTAACCCCCTTTCTATCTAACAGTGTTCTAACCCTAACCCCCTCTCTATCCAACAGTATTCTAACCCTAACCCCCTCTCTATCCAACAGTATTCTAACCCTAACCCCCCTCTCTATCCACAGTATTCTAACCCTAACCCCCCTCTATCCACGGTGTTCTAACCCTAACCCCCTCTCTATCCACAGTATTCTAACCCTAACCCCCTCTCTATCCACAGTATTCTAACCCTAACCCCCTCTCTATCCAACAGTATTCTAACCCTAACCCCCTCTCTATCCACAGTATTCTAACCCCTAACCCCCTCTATCCACGGTGTTCTAACCCTAACCCCCTCTCTATCCACAGTATTCTAACCCTAACCCCCTCTCTATCCACAGTGTTCTAACCCTAACCCCCTGTCTATCCAACAGTATTCTAACCCTAACCCCCTGTCTATCCACAGTATTCTAACCCTAACCCCCTCTCTATCCAACAGTATTCTAACCCTAACCCCCTCTCTATCCACAGTATTCTAACCCTAACCCCATCTATATCCACAGTATTCTAACCCTAACCCCCTCTCTATCCAACAGTATTCTAACCCTAACTCCTCCGTCTCGGAGTCATGGAAAGTAGTATTTCATAACCCTTCACAGTTCCTTATTTAAACTAGTACAATGCAAATGTTCTGATGATGACTGTTGCCTGTGTAAATCCTGCAGCTCTCAAAACATTGCAAAAGGCATATGAGAACCGTGTTGCTCAGCTTAAAAGAAATAGCAAATCATTTAACAAAACCACAGGTTTCTCACAAAATACAAGACCGAGATCTTACCTTACTTGGTGTGCAGTAATGTAGGTCTGTTAACAGTCCATTACCCAGTGGTCCAATGAAAGCAGAGTCAGCTACAGCAACAGGAGAGTATCTAGCTAACAGAACAGCAGCAAGCAGTGACAGAGAAAGGGAGAGGCTTGACTGGACTAGACCAGGCAGCAGTGACAACTAGCAACTCCGACAACCAAGAAGAAGAAGAGTCTCACAAGACCACAGCTGCTAACTGACTGTCTGAGCGGCTTCCACAAAACTCTGCCTCCTCTCTGACGTCAAACACCGGGGGTCACATGACATGGTTCTATGAAAGGCAGCAGCCAGCCCCCGCGTTGCCCTGGTAACAGTAGAACACAGGGGGGCGGGAGCGCGGCAACAGTAGTTCAGCTACTTCTGAAACCGTTTCAATAGGTCATTTGACACACAGCAGCCAGATTGTGGGAAAGACACTACAACTCTGTCAGCAGCACAGCAGCACAGAGAGACACATGTTAACAGTAACCCAGTAGAGTTGTCAAAGGTCTCATTTTAAACTAGAATTGAGTAAACAGAATTGAGTCACCTGAAAAAGAGGGAAGGGGGTTTGGCCACTTGATTTCTATACTCTAACTAAAACAAGGGGAAAGGGTTTGGGAAATTAAAACCCTTCAAAAATCATGTTGTTTTGTGACAAAACAAGGACTTCGGTTTGACAGATTTAGAGTGTGATCTCTATAAAAGCAGCAGGTCTACATAACAGAGATGAACATCTGATCTTCTCAGCTAACTACTGAACTATATGCAGTCTGATCTTAGCTAACAAGTAGGCCTAACTACTGAACTAATATATACAGTGGGGGAAAAAAGTATTTAGTCAGCCACCAATTGTGCAAGTTCTCCCACTTAAAAAGATGAGAGAGGCCTGTAATTTTCATCATACGTACACGTCAATTATGACAGACAAATTGAGATTTTTTTCTCTCCAGAAAATCACATTGTAGGATTTTTTATGAATTTATTTGCAAATTATGGTGGAAAATAAGTATTTGATCACCTACAAACAAGCAAGATTTCTGGCTCTCACAGACCTGTAACTTCTTCTTTAAGAGGCTCCTCTGTCCTCCACTCGTTACCTGTATTAATGGCACCTGTTTGAACTTGTTATCAGTATAAAAGACACCTGTCCACAACCTCAAACAGTCACACTCCAAACTCCACTATGGCCAAGACCAAAGAGCTGTCAAAGGACACCAGAAACAAAATTGTAGACCTGCACCAGGCTGGGAAGACTGAATCTGCAATAGGTAAGCAGCTTGGTTTGAAGAAATCAACTGTGGGAGCAATTATTAGGAAATGGAAGACATACAAGACCACTGATAATCTCCCTCGATCTGGGGCTCCATGCAAGATCTCCCCCCGTGGGGTCAAAATGATCACAAGAACGGTGAGCAAAAATCCCAGAACCACACGGGGGGACCTAGTGAATGACCTGCAGAGAGCTGGGACCAAAGTAACAAAGCCTACCATCAGTAACACACTACGCCGCCAGGGATTCAAATCCTGCAGTGCAAGACGTGTCCCCCTGCTTAAGCCAGTACATGTCCAGGCCCGTCTGAAGTTTGCTAGAGTGCATTTGGATGATCCAGAAGAGGGTTGGGAGAATGTCATATGGTCAGATGAAACCAAAATATAACTTTTTGGTAAAAACTCAACTCGTCGTGTTTGGAGGACAAAGAATGCTGAGTTGCATCCAAAGAACACCATACCTACTGTGAAGCATGGGGGTGGAAACATCATGCTTTAGAGCTATTTTTCTGCAAAGGGACCAGGACGACTGATCCGTGTAAAGGAAAGAATGAATGGGGCCATGTATCGTGAGATTTTGAGTGAAAACCTCCTTCCATCAGCAAGGGCATTGAAGATGAAACGTGGCTGGGTCTTTCAGCATGACAATGATCCCAAACACACCGCCCGGGCAACGAAGGAGTGGCTTCGTAAGAAGCATTTCAAGGTCCTGGAGTGGCCTAGCCAGTCTCCAGATCTCAACCCCATAGAAAATATTTGGAGGGAGTTGAAAGTCTGTGTTGCCCAGCGACAGCCCCAAAACATCACTGCTCTAGAGGAGATCTGCATGGAGGAATGGGCCAAAATACCAGCAACAGTGTGTGAAAACCTTGTGAAGACTTACAGAAAACGTTTGACCTGTGTCATTGCCAACAAAGGGTATATAACAAAGTATTGAGAAACTTTTGTTATTGACCAAATACTTATTTTCCACCATAATTTGCAAATAAATTCATTAAAAATCCTACAATGTGATTTTCTGGATATTTTTTTCTCATTTTGTCTGTCATAGTTGACGTGTACCTATGATGAAAATTACAGGCCTCTCTCATCTTTTTAAGTGGGAGAACTTGCACAATTGGTGGTTGACTAAATACTTTTTTCCCCCACTGTGTGTGTGTGTGTGTGTGTGTGTATATATATATATATATATATATATATATATATATACACACATACATACACATACATATATACACACACATATATACATACACACACACGTACAGTGAGGGAAAAAAGTACTTGATGCCCTGCTGATTTTGTACGTTTGCCCACTGACAAAGACATGATCAGTCTAAAATTTTTATGGTAGGTTTATCTGAACAGTGAGAGACAGAATAACAACAACAAAATCCAGAAAAATGCATGTCAAAAATGTTATAAATTGATTTGCATTTTAATGAGGGAAATAAGTATTTGACCCCTCTACAAAACATGACTTAGTACTTGGTGGCAAAACCCTTGTTGGCAATCACAGAGGTCAGACGTTTCTTGTAGTTGGCCACCAGGTTTGCACACATCTCAGGAGGGACTTTGTTCCACTCCTCTTTGCAGATCTTCTCCAAGTCATTAAGGTTTCGAGGCTGACGTTTGGCAACTCGAACCTTCAGCTCCCTCCACAGATTTTCTATGGGATTAAGGTCTGGAGACTGGCTAGGCCACTCCAGGACCTTAATGTGCTTCTTCTTGAGCCACTCCTTTGTTGCCTTCGCCGTGTGTTTTGGGTCATTGTCATGCTGGAATACCCATCCACGACCCATTTTCAATGCCCTGGCTGAGGGAAGGTTCTCACCCAAGATTTGACGGTACATGGCCCCGTCCATCGTCCCTTTGATGCAGTGAAGTTGTCCTGTCCCCTTAGCAGAAAAACACCCCCAAAGCATAATGTTTCCACCTCCATGTTTGACGGTGGGGATGGTGTTCTTGGGGTCATAGGCAGCATTTCCTCCTCCTCCAAACACGGCGAGTTGAGTTGATGCCAAAGAGCTCCATTATGGTCTCATCCACAACACTTTCAACCAGTTCTCCTCTGAATCATTCAGATGTTCATTGGCAAATTTCAGACGGCCCTGTATATGTGCTTTCTTGAGCAGGGGGACCTTGCGGGCGCTGAAGGATTTCAGTCCTTCAAGGCGTAGTGTGTTACCAATTGTTTTCTTGGTGACTATGGTCCCAGCTGCCTTGAGATCATTGACAAGATCCTCCCGTGTAGTTCTGGGCTGATTCCTCACCGTTCTCATGACCATTGCAACTCCACGAGGTGAGATCTTGAATGGAGCCCCAGGCCGAGGGAGATTGACAGTTATTTTGTGTTTCTTCCATTTGCAAATAATCACACAAACTGTTGTCACCTTCTCACCAAGCTGCTTGGCTATGGTCTTGTAGCCCATTCCAGCCTGTGTAGGTCTACAATCTTGTCCCTGACATCCTTGGAGAGCTCTTTGGTCTTGGCCATGGTGGAGAGTTTGGAATCTGATTGATTGATTGCTTCTGTGGACAGGTGTCTTTTATACAGGTAACAAACTGAGATTAGGAGCACTCCCTTTAAGAGTGTGCTCCTAATCTCAGCTCGTTACCTGTATAAAAGACTCCTGGGAGCCAGAAATCTTTCTTATTGAGAGGGGGTCAAATACTTATTTCCCTCATTAAAATGCAGATCAATTTATAAAATCTTTGACATGCGTTTTTCTGGATTTTTTTGTTGTTATTCTGTCTCTCACTGTTCAAATAAATCTACAATTAAAATTACAGACTGATAATTTCTTTGTCAGTGGGCAAACGTACAAAATCAGCAGGGGATCAAATACTTTTTTCCCCTCACTGTAAGGCTGCGTTGAGACAATGACTTATCAATGACCAAAGTCCAGCTAATTTAATCCCTACCATTGTGTCACTGAGTTATCATAATGCTTCAGCAATTGTACATTATCCTAGGGGCGTTGGAAGACAATGTAAATAAATGTATGTCCCTCTTACTGCACAGAATGCCTCTGCTGATCCTACAGCTATTGTATGCAGTAATCATATGCCTATGAACCAGAGTAATACTGTTAGCACTGAGGTGGTGTGGCCTAGTAGGAAGTCCACTGTGTACAGCTCACCCTGCACTAACATAAATAACATGAGAATATATACTTCTGCTAAGCTTCCCAGTAAGCAATGAAAACAAGCAAGCATCCCAGAAAAGTGTTAAAAATAGCCCACGTTAACATATGTAGCTTAAAAAACAAGGTTCATTAAATTAATAATTTGCTAGTAACAGACGACATTTATATTCTGACAATCTCTGAAACTTAGACAATACCTTTGATAATACAGTGGTAGCAATACAAGGTTTACAGAAAAACATTTACAGAAAAGACAAATGCCAACGGGGGAGGTGATGCGGTCTATATTCAGAACCACATTCCTGTAAAGCTTAGATAGGATCTCATGTTAAATACTGTTGAAGTAATATGGCTACAGGTTAACCTGCCTCACCTAAAGCCCATTCTGGTGGGAAGCTGCTATTGACCACCAAGTGCTAACAGTCAGTATCTGGATAACATGGGTGAAATGCTTGATAATATATGTGATATCAATAGAGAGGTATACTTTCTGGGTGATTTAAATATTGACTGGCTTTCATCAGGCTGCCCACTCAAGAGAAAGCTTCAAACTGTAACCAGTGCCTGTAACCTGGTTCAGGTTATCAATCAACCTACCTGGGTAGTTACAAACAGCACAGGAATGAAATCATCAACATGTATTGATCATATCCAATTTGTTTGAAAGCAGTATCCAAATCTATTGGATATAGCGATCACAATATAGTAGCCATATCTAGGAAAACCAAAGTTCCAAAGGCTGGGCCTAATATTGTGTATAAGAGGTCATACAATAAGTTTTGTAGTGATTCCTATGTTGTTGATGTGAATAATATTTGTTGGTCCGTGGTGTGTAATGACGAGCAACCAGACGCTGCACTTGACACATTTATGAAATTGGTTATCCCAGTTACTAATAAGCATTCAACCAATAAGAAAATGACTGTAAAAACTGTTAAAACCACGTGGATTGAGGAGGAACTGAAAAATGGTTTGGTTGAGAGGGATGAGGCAAAAGGAATGGCAAATAGTCTGGCTGTACAACCGATTAGCAAACGTACTGCAAATTAAGAAATCATGTGACTAAACTGAATAAAAAGAAGAAGAAACTACACTATGAAACAAAGATAAATTACAAAGAATGATATTAAAAAGCTTTGGAGCACCTTCAATGAAATGTTGGACAAAGAGGCAAATTCCGCTTCATCATTCACTGAATCAGATGGCTCATTCATCACAAAACCCACTGATATGGCAAATAGGAGTGGCAATATCGTCTGCTATTATCCTCAGCAATTTTCTGTCCAAGTTGTCAGACCCTGGTTGCTTGGACGGAATCAGTTGTGTTGTGACAAGGTAGCGGTGGTATACAGAAGATAGCCCTATTTGGTAAAAGACCAAGTACATATTATGGCAAGAACAGCTCAAATAAGCAAAGAGAAACGACAGTCCATCATTACTTTAAGACATGAAGGTCAGTCAATACGGAACATTTCAAGAACTTTTAAAGTTTGTTCAAGTGCAGTCGCAAAAACCATCAAGCGCTATGATGAAACTGGCTCTCATGAGGACCGCCACAGGAAAGGAAGACCCAGAGTTACCTCTGCTGCAGAGGATAAGTTCATTAGAGTTACCATCCTCAGAAATTGCAGCCCAAATAAATGCTTCAGAGTTCAAGTAACAGACACATCTCAATAAGGCTGAACGATTTTGGAAAATAATCTAATTGCGATTTTTTGCCCCCAATATTGCGATTGCGATTTAATATGCGATTTAATTTATTTATCCTTTTTCCCCTACAAAACATAATGAATGATTTAAATATGACCAACACAATAGTATATAAATTTAGTGTGAAATGTTCTTTCCCATAGGCTGGGTCTATTTGTTAGAATTAAATTCAAACATGTATGACTTGAAATAAATGACATTTTTATTGAACTGCTCATTACAGAAACATCTGTGGCTTTGCCACTGTGCATTTAAATAATTTAAACAAAGGCATGAACTTTGTAAACACTGTGTGCAAAAGGTACAGTCTTAAGAAAAAAATAATTTTAAATTGTATGTATCTTACTGCTCCCAAGTCAGTAACATTTCACACAACTGAAACAAGGAATTTGCTTTGAAAATATTTTGTAAAATCAAAGTAAATAAAGTTATAAATAAAAAATGAGAAATGCACTTTTAATTTAGACAAACTATTTTTTATAAACGATTTGAATATTATAATATAAAATAGATGAGCCTCACTTATCTCAAGTACACAACAATAACACACCACACAGACTAAAGTTCACTACGAGTATGGCACTGCCAGCCATACTTATCCAACAGTTCTGATCAATAAAATGGACTGTAAGACTCTGGTACGGCTCAGCTGTGCGGCTTGACCACATATCAGTAGTGCTAGCAAAAAACTCCACCGTTTTAAGTTCCGCGGCGACTTTCTCTTTGCACTTTTTGTACAGCTCCGGTATGGCAGTCTGACTGAAGTATGTGCGGGAGGGTATACTGTAACGTTTATCAAGCGTATGTATTAATGCCATGAACCCAGGCTTGGTCACCGTGCTGAGAGGCATCATATCTTTGGCTATGAACTCGGTTATTGTCCGAGTGATTTCTCCGTGCCGTTTTGAATTACGTTCATACGGAGTGACACTTTCGAACATTTCTGTCAGTGATCCCTGTCTTGAGGTATTTGGCTTGTCTCGCGCACTGATGCTCGGCATTTTGGTCATACAACTGTCATGCATTGATTTGTGGTATTTTTTTAAGTGCTGAAACAGGTTTGTAGTGTTACCCCGTGAAGTAGCAATCGGAGCACGGCATGCTCTGCACAACACCTGACGCTGCTCAGCATCTTCTTTTTTAAAACCAAAATAGTTCCACACCACCGACGTGCTGTTCCTCTTCGATATTAAAGTATCAGCTGTGTCAGTTTCTGACTGTTCCGTCGAGCAAGAGGCCATTCGCGCTGGACAGCATGAAAAGTCGCGTCACGTGACCACCTCAAATCGCGCACGTTGCGATTAGAAAATCGCGTTCAGTCAAATCGCGATATTATCGCGAATGCAATTAATCGTTCAGCCCTACATCTCAACATCAACTGTTCAGAGGAGACTGCGTGAATCAGGCCTTAATGGTCGAATTGCTGCAAAGAAACCACTACTAAAGGACACCAATAAGAAGAAGATACTTGCTTGGGCCAAGAAACACGAGGAATGGACATTAGACCGGTGGAAATCTGTCCTTTGGTCTGATGAGTCAAAATTTGAGTTTTTGGTTCCAACCGCTGTGTCTTTGTGAGACACAGAGTAGGTGAACGGATGATCTCTGCATGTGTGGTTCCCACTGCGAAGCACGGAGGAGGTGGTGTGATGGTGCTTTGCTAGTGACACTGTCTGTGATTTATTTCGAATTCAAGGCACACTTAACCAACATGGCTACCACAGCATTCTGCAGCGATATGCCATCCCATCTGGTTTGGGCTTAGTGGGACTCTCATTTGTTTTTCAACAGGACAATGACCCAACACACCACCAGGCTGTGTAAGGGCTGAGTGGCGCAGTGGTCTAAGGCACTGCATCGCAGTGTTAACTGTGCCACTAGAGATCCTGGTTCGAATCCAGGCTCTGTCGGAGCCGGCCGCGACCGGGAGACTAATGGGCGGCGCACAATTGGCCCAGCGTCGTCCAGGATAGGGGAGGGAATGGCCGGCAGGGATGTAGCTCAGTTGATAGAGCATGGCGTTTGCAACGGCAGGGTTGTGGGTTCGATTCCCATGGGGGGCCAGTATAAAAAAATAAATAATATGTATTCACTAACTGTAAGTCGCTCTGGATAAGAGCGTCTGCTAAATGACTAAAATGTAAATGTATTTTACCAAGAAGGAGAGTGATGGAGTGCTGCATCAGATGACCTGTCCTCCACAATCCCCCGACCTCAACCCAATTGAGATGGTTTGGGATGAGTTGGACCGCAGAGTGAAGAAAAAGTACAAGTGCTCAGCATATGTGGGAACTCCTTCAAGACTGTCAGAAAAGCATTCCAGGTGAAGCTGGTTGAGAGAATGCCAAAAGTGTGCAAAGCTGTCATCAAGGCAAAGGGTGGCTATTTGAAGAATCTCAAATATAAAATATATTTTGATTTGTTTAAAACTTTTTTGGTTACTACATGATTCCATGTGTTATTTCATAGTTTGGATGTCTTCACTATTATTCTACAATGTAGAAAATAGTAAAAAATAAAGAAAAACTCTAGAATGAGTAGGTGTGTCCAAACTTTTGACTGGTACTGTATATGCAGTTGGATCTTCTAGCTAACTACTGAACTATATGCAGTCTGATTTCTCAGCTAACTACTGAACTATATGCAGTCGGACCTTCTCAGCTAACTACTGAACTATATGCAGTCGGACCTTCTTAGCTAACTACTGAACTACATGCAGTCTGATCTTCTCAGCTAACGTCTGAGCAGGGTGTTCCCAGCTTTACATTGGGATTATTTAGAAAACATTTATTGCCCTTTAACTGAGAAGGCCAATCACACTACAGCTCCTATAGCCAAGTCGTTGTGTATAAGTAGTCTAAAGACTAGCTTCATGTAAAAGGTACTGCTGCTAGCTGCTGGTCTGGTCCTGGTGAGGGGTTGGCACATGTCATAATTATAGCCCAACACTGTCTGTCTGTTACTTTGGATAATAGCTTGTTCAGCCAAGAGATTAAAGGACTTCAAAGCCAAGTAGAATTATACACCTTCAGAAAGCCGGTTTGTCTCAATGACCCCATAGCCTTAGATTACCTATTGTTAGGTTACCTAAACCAATCCCATAGGCTGTAGGGAGAATCAGAGGATATTCTGTCACTTCTCAGCTTATTATATTACTAAAACGATCTTGGGTTGTGGGGGGATTCAGTACAAACGGATTCCTTAGATGTTCAGGCTCGGGCTTCAACATACTAAATGTTATCTGGCTGGTTCAATTGGAACTGTATAAAAAACGTAGCCCTGCGTTTTGTAAAATATACAGCGTTAAAAAATACACCAGAACCAAGCTTTGAATGTGATTGTTGTGACAGTTAAGTCATTATTTGACATGGAATAAAGAGCTATGGGCAGAAACAAACAGTTGGGGAAGTAGTAGGACTTTCCCAGGGAAAACACTTTTATTTTGGATCTCATACTCCGCATAGCTTTCTAAAACAAATACTTTGCATTTGAGTTTGAGGTAGAGTGGTTTTTAGTTTAGCCTGTTGAATGTTGCCTGTTGAATACCACAGGCAGCTATATGTTGGTATTGTTGGCTCAAGGTTTTCTAGGGCACACTGCTTTCAAATAGTACACAAAACAAAGAGTGAGGGCACTTCAGGGGGGGATATTTTGGGGTCAACCCCCTTCTCTGTCCCCATCCCCCTACCCAGAGACTGTGTATAGGGACAACTATGGAACCACTACTACTGGCCTGCTGAATAGAAGGAGTAGGGCCAGGGTATAGGGGTGAAGAAGGAAAGAAAGAGAAAGCGCTGACACACACACAGAGAGAGAGAGAGAGAGAGCGAGAGAGAGAGAGGAGATGCTTGTTAAAGGCCATACTAGGACAAATCAAATCAATTTTTATTGGCCACATGCGCCGAATACAACAGGTGCAGACATTTATTTTTAACAAAAAAGTAAAAATAAAACAACAAAAAAAGTGTTGAGAAAAAAAGAGCAGAAGTAAAAATAAAATTACAGTAGGGAGGCTATATATACAGGGGGGTACCGGTGCAGAGTCAATGTGCGGGGGCACCGGCTAGTTGAGGTAGTTGAAGTAATATGTACATGTGGGCAGAGTTAAAGTGACTATGCATAAATAATTAACAGAGTAGCAGCAGCGTAAAATGATGGGGTGGGGGGGCAGTGCAAATAGTCCGGGTAGCCATGATTAGCTGTTCAGGAGTCTTATGGCTTGGGGGTAGAAGCTGTTGAGAAGTCTTTTGGACCTAGACATGGCACTCCGGTACCGCTTGCCGTGCGGTAGCAGAGAGAACAGTCTATGACTAGGGTGGCTGGAGTCTTTGACAATTTTGAGGGCCTTCCTCTGACACCGCCTGGTATAGAGGTCCTGGATGGCAGGAAGCTTGGCCCCAGTTATGTACTGGGCCGTACGCACTACCCTCTGTAGTGCCTTGCGATTGGAGGCCAAGCAGTTGCCATACCAGGCGGTGATGCAACCAGTCAGGATGCTCTCGATGGTGCAGCTGTAGAATTTTTTGAGGATCTGAGGACCCATGCCAAATCTTTTCAGTCTCCTGAGGGGGAATAGGCTTTGTCGTGCCCTCTTCACGACTGTCTTGGTGTGTTTGGACCATGATAGTTTGTTGGTGATGTGGACACCAAGGAACTTGAAGCTCTCAACCTGTTCCACTACAGCCCCGTCGATGAGAATGGGGGCATGCTCAGTCCTCTTTTTTTCCCCTGTAGTCCACAATCATCTCCTTTGTCTTGGTCACGTTGAGGGAGAGGTTGTAGTCCTGGCACCACACGGCCAGGTCTCTGACCTCCTCCCTATAGGCTGTCTCATCGTTGTCGGTGATCAGGCCTACCACTGTTGTGTCGTCGGCAAACTTAATGATGGTGTTGGAGTCGTGCCTGGCCATGCAGTCATGGGTGAACAGGGAGTACAGAAGGGGACTGAGCACGCACCCCTGAGGGGCCCCCGTGTTGAGGATCAGTGTGGCAGATGTGTTGTTACCTACCCTTACCACTTGGGGGCGGCCCGTCAGGAAGTCCAGGATCCAGTTGCAGAGGGAGGTGTTTAGTCCCAGGATCCTTAGCTTAGTGATGAGCTTTGAGGGCACTATGGTGTTGAATGCTGAGCTGTAGTCAATGAATAGCATTCTCATGTAGGTGTTCCTCTTGTCCAAGTGGGAAAGGGCAGTGTGGAGTGCAATAGAGATTGCATCATCTGTGGATCTGTTGGGGCGGTATGCAAATTGGAGTGGGTCTAGGGTTTCTGGGATAATGGTGTTGATGTGAGCCATGACCAGCCTTTCAAAGCACTTCATGGCTACAGACGTCAGTGCTACGGGTCGGTAGTCATTTAGGCAGGTTGTCTTAGAGTCCTTGGGCACGGGGACTATTGTTGTCTACTTGAAACATGTTGGTATTACAGAGTCAGTCAGGGACATGTTGAAAATGTCAGTGAAGACACTTGCCAGTTGGTCAGCACATGCTCGGAGTACACGTCCTGGTAATCCGTCTGGCCCTGCGGCCTTGTGAATGTTGACCTGCTTAAAAGTCTGAGATGAGCCTCCTGCTACTCTTCTAGAGGAGCTGGACAGAAATAGGACCAGACAGAGCAGGGCAGGGTTCAGTACCAGACAGAGCAGGGTTCAGGACCAGACAGTGCAGGGTTCAGGACCAGACAGAGCAGGGCAGGGCAGGGCTCAGGACCAGACAGAGCAGGGCAGGGCTCAGGACCAGGCAGAGCAGAGCAGGGTTCAGGACCAGACAGAGCAGGGCTCAGGACCAGGCAGAGCAGAGCAGGGTTCAGGACCAGACAGAGCAGGGCTCAGGACCAGGCAGAGCAGGGCTCAGGACCAGGCAGAGCAGGGCTCAGGACCAGGCAGAGCAGGGCTCAGGACCAGACAGAGCAGGGCTCAGGAACAGACAGAGCAGGGCTCAGGACCAGACAGAGCAGGGTTCAGGACCAGACAGAGCAGGGCTCAGGACCAGGCAGAGCAGAGCAGGGTTCAGGACCAGACAGAGCAGGGCTCAGGACCAGGCAGAGCAGAGCAGGGTTCAGGACCAGACAGAGCAGGGCTCAGGACCAGACAGAGCAGGGCTCAGGACCAGACAGAGCAGGGTTCAGGACCAGACAGAGCAGGGCTCAGGACCAGACAGAGCAGGGCTCAGGACCAGGCAGAGCAGAGCAGGGTTCAGGACCAGACAGAGCAGGGCTTAGGACCAGACAGAGCAGGGCTCAGGACCAGACAGAGCAGGGCTCAGGACCAGACAGAGCAGGGCTCAGGACGTCACCTAAATAAAAGGAATATGGCCCATTGTCAGACACTGAGCGTGAATTATTTAGACTGGGGCTGCTGCTGGAATTAATTGGATCTGGAAGATATAGTGGATATGCAACAGAGAGCAGGGATCTGTCCCAAATGGCACCCTATTCCCTATGGGTCCTGGACAGCATGCTGAGTCCCAAATGGCACCCTATTCCCTATGGGTCCTGGTCTAAAGCAGTGCACTATACAGGGAATAGGGTGCCATCTGGAACACGTAGCAGGTGAAGAACTAAGAGACTGACGCGAGAACAAGTAGTATCGGTTTCCATGAAACAGGAAGAGAAACCACAGAATTCGTAGACGTTGTTTCACGTGTATGTGCTGCACGTGTGAAAGATATACAAATAATAATAATAATAACAACAACACATCACTGAATAATTTATACCGAACAAAAATATAAATGCTACATGCAACGGTTTTACTGTTACAGTTCATCTTAGGAAATCAGTCAATGTAAATCAATTCATTATGACTTAATCTATGGATTTTACATGACTGGGCAGAGTGCAGCCACATGTCGGCCTGGGGAGATTGGCCCACCCACTGGGGAGATTGGCCCACCCACTGGGGAGATTGGCCCACCCACTGGGGAGCCAGGCCCAGCCAATCAGAATGAGGGTTTTTTTTCCCACAAAAGGGCTTTATTACAGACAGAAATACTCCTCAGTTTCATCAGCTGTCCGGGTGGCTGGTCTCAGACGATGCCGCAGGTGAAGAAGCCGGATGTGGAGGTCCTGGGCTGGAGTGGTTACACGTGGTCTGCGGTTGCGAGGCCGGTTGGACGTACTGCCAAATTCTCTATAAACGAATGTTCATTTTTGGTAGAGAAATTAACATTCAGTTCTCTGGTAACATTCAGTTCTCTGGCAACAGCTCTGGTGGACATTCCTGCAGTCAGCATGCCAATTGTTCGCTCCCTCAAAACTTGAGACATCTGTGGCATTGTGTTGTGTGAAAAAACTACAGTACTACAGTAGGTAGGTAGTACCACTACATTAGATACTACAGTAGGTAGGTAGTACCACTACATTAGATACTACAGTAGGTAGGTAGTACCACTACATTAGATACTACAGTAGGTAGAGAGATCGGTTTCCTATTTCGCAACAAAGCCTCCTTCACTCATGCTGCCAAACATGCCCTCGTAAAACTGACTATCCTACCGATCCTTGACTTCGGCGATGTCATTTACAAAATAGCCTCCAACACTCTACTCAGCAAATTGGATGTAGTCTATCACAGTGCCATCCGTTTTGTCTCCAAAGCCCCATATAATACCCACCACTGTGACCTGTACGCTCTTGTTGGCTGGTCCTCACTACATATTCGTCGCCAAACCCACTGGCTCCAGGCCATCTATAAATCACTGCTAGGCAAATCCCCGCCTTATCTTAGCTCATTGGTCACCATAGCAACACCCACCCGTAGTCTGCGCTCCAGCAGGTATATCTCACTGGTCATCCCCAAAGCCAACACCTCCTTTGGCCGCAATTCCTTCCAGTTCTCTGCTGCCAATGACTGGAACAAATTGCAAAAATCTCTGAAGCTGGAGACTCTTATCTCCCTCACTAACTTTAAGCATCAGTTGTCAAAGCACCTTACCGATCACTGCACTCGTACACAGCCCATCTGAAATTAGCCCGCCCAACTACCTCATCCCTATATTGTTATTTATTTTGCTCATTTGTACCCCAGTATCTCTATTTGCACATAATCTCTTGCACATCTATCATTCCAGTGTTAATACTAATTGTAATTATTTTGCACTATAGCCTATTTATTGCCTTACCTCCATAACTTGCTACATTTGCACACACTGTATATATATGTATTTCTGTTGTATTTTTGACTTTGTTTTGTTTTACCCCATATGTAACTCTGTGCTGTTGTTTTTATCGCACTGCTTTGCTTTATCTTGGCCAGGTCGCAGTTGTAAATGAGAACTTGTTCTCAACTGGTTTACCTGGTTAAATAAAGGTGAAATAAAAAATACATAAAAATAAAAGAGAGTGGGAACTGCAGAGAGACAGAGATAAAGTATAGAGTCAGTGGGAACTGCAGACAGAGAAATAAAGGATAGAGTCAGTGGGAACTGCAGAGAGACAGAGAGATAAAGGATAGAGTCAGTGGGAACTGCAGAGAGACAGAGAGATAAAGGATAGAGTCAGTGGGAACTGCAGAGAGACAGAGAGATAAAGTATAGAGTCAGTGGGAACTGCAGAGACAGAGATAAAGTATAGAGTCAGTGGGAACTGCAGAGACAGAGATAAAGGATAGAGTCAGTGGGAACTGCAGAGAGACAGAGATAAAGGATAGAGTCAGTGGGAACTGCAGAGAGACAGAGATAAAGGATAGAGTCAGTGGGAACTGCAGAGAGACAGAGAGATAAAGTATAGAGTCAGTGGGAACTGCAGAGAGACAGAGATAAAGAGATAAAGTAGAGCTATTAGAGAGAGATGGAGACATCTCCTGTTTCTCCAAGCTAGGTCACCCACACGGTTTGCCTTCATAATCCAGTATGCAGTATGTAATATAGGTCTGTAGTCTGAATGGGAGAGACGGGGAAAGGCTATGGTGGTGAATCTATACTCTGAGGGAGGGCCGAGAGAGAGAGGTCTGGCACAGCGACACAACAGGATGTACAACCTGTGAAGTGCTAATGGTCTCATATGCCACCGGCTGCTGCTGGGGGCAAGGACTGGCAGGGAGGTGTGCCCTCTAATGCCCGTCTCCCCCACCCTGCTGCCAAGACACGTCTGTCTGCCTGCCTGCTTCAGCTGGCAGGTAGTTCTGTCTCAGTCAGTCCTAGCAGGAAGCCGTGTCTCTGTCCAAGTCGCAGCAAGACACTGAACAATAGAATAGAACATCACCAATAATCTGCCATTGTCCTCTTCAGGGAAGACATGTTACTGTAGAGATTACAGCTGATTCAGAATTAAGGTTACTGTAGAGATTACAGCTGATTCAGAATAAAGGTTACTGCCGAGATTACAGCTGATTCAGAATAAAGGTTACTGTAGAGATTACAGTTGATTCAGAATAAAGGTTACTGTAGAGATTACATCTGATTCAGAATAAAGGTTACTGTAGAGATTACATCTGATCCCTGCTCCCTGAGGTGATCCATAGCATATCTCCCTGCTCCCTGAGGTGTGACGACTGAGGAGCCTGGGGGAGGAGCCTGGGAGAGGCTGATTCTACCATAGAAATAGACATGGCCTCATGGGCTCTGGACAAAACTAGTGCATTATATAGGGAATAGGGTGCCATTTCAGATGCTGTTTTCTACCCCGTTAGCTGTGGGGGCTGGTCTGCAGCGTGATATCTCCTGGTATGTAGCTGTGGGGGCTGGTCTGCAGCGTGATCTCTCCTGGTAATAACTAACTGCTAAAAAACTAAATCATTTCACTTCAAATGTACTCCTTGATTAAGACAATCATGTTGTGGCCAGTGATAGAAAGTTCCATCGTAAAATAATGTTATGCCTACGGAAAACAATTCATTAAATGTTCTTCCTGGCGGTCTGTAGTCTAACAGAAGACAGACCAGACTACCTCTGAACCAACAGATACCATGGTAACGCACGGTGTGCATGTGACAGGTAGGAGCAGGAGAAGACAGCCAATCAGAGCTTCAAATGACCCGGAGATAGAGAGAGATGAACTGACAACATTATCGCTGCAATAACAAGAATCAGAAGGGTTCCAGCCCTTTACAACACAGCACCAAACCATTGATCACTTCTAAAAGTCATCATGACTAGAGATTGCAGAATTGGATATCAGGACTCCTCCAGTCCTTCCCTGGGGTAGATGTTTAATGTGTCAGTATGAGACGATACAGTTGAAGTCAGAAGTTTACATACACCTTAGCCAAATACATTTAAACTCAGTTTTTCACAATTCCAGACATATAATCTTAGTAAAAAGTCCCTGTTTTAGGTCAGTTAGGATCAGCACTTTATTTTAAGAATGTGAAATGTCAGAATAATAGTAGAGAGAATGATTTATTTCAGCTTTTATTTCTTTCATCACATTCCCAGTGGGTCAGAAGTTTACATACACTCAATTAGTATTTTGGTAGCATTGCCTTTAAATTGTTTAACTTGGGTCAAACGTTTCAGGTAGCCTTCCACAAGCTTCCCACAATAAGTTGGGTGAATTTTGGCCCATTCCTCCTGACAGAGCTGGTCTGTTGGAAAAATTACTTGTGTCATGCACAAAGAAGATGTCCTAACCGACTTTCCAAAACTATAGTTTGTTAACAAGAAATTAGTGGAGTGGTTAAAAAAAAAGAGTTTTATTGACTCCAACCTAAGTGTATGTAAACTTCTGAACTTCAACTGTATCAGGACACCTCCAGTCCCTCCCTGGGGTAGATATTTGGTGTCTCACTGTGTGACGTCTTCAGCTGACTATCTACTGTATGGCTCCTTACTGTAGCTTGTTTGGCTACTCAGGGTCCCACCTATCACATATTACTAGATCACCACTCTGTCAGGAAGGTTTCTATTGAAGAGGATAGGAGACACCAGTCGTGCAGTGTGGGCGTCGTGTAGACACAGAAACAGACTGGATGGGCCTCAGCTTGGCAATGTGTGCCGGATTCTGCATGCACTCCTACGTCTGCCCTCTTTCAATCTCATTCCTTCGCTCTCCTTCTGTCTTCCCCTCGCTCTTCCTCCATCTCTCTCCCATCCAGTCTCTATCCATCTTTAGCTCGCCCTCCATCTCCTTTCTCTCGTGCTCTCCATATTACTTGCGGCAGACCGGCTGTCACGATTCTCCTCCCACTCACCAGCACCCCCTCCTGGATCCCGCGCTCCAGGCTGCTGTCAGCTCTCCTACTCTCCATGTGGTACACTGGATATAATGTACAGTACGGAGCTGTGTGAGTTAAGAACCACTCCAGCCATGATTGAAATTGGCAACGAAAGCATCTAAATGCGAGTGCCTGCATGATTCATGACAGAGAAAGACGTTCTCTTTTCTTCAGTTATTACCTTCAGTTCTCCAGTCAGCGGAGAAAACATTCTAACAAAAAAATGGCACAATTACAAGAACATTTCTAAACCAACGGCTCATGTTCTGAGAACAGAACATCCATCTCCAGTAGAGGAAAGGAGACACTGATACGTGTTCCTCAGCTCATCAGATACAGTAAGAGAACACTTCTGGAAACTCACTTGGCTCAGAGTCACAGGCTGCACTCCAAACAGCATACTGTGAAGATCCTTGTGTTCATTCCAGGCCACGGACCCTCATGGTCCTAGCCAAGCTTCAGGCCACGGACCCTCATGGTCCTAGCCAAGCTTCAGGCCACGGACCCTCATGGTCCTAGCCAAGCTTCAGGCCACGGACCCTCATGGTCCTAGCCAAGCTTCAGGCCTGGACCCTTATGGTCCTAGCCAAGCTTCAGGCCTGGACCCATATGGTCCTAGCCAAGCTTCAGGCCTGGACCCTTATGGTCCTAGCCAAGCTTCAGGCCTGGACCCTTATGGTCGTAGCCAAGCTTCAGGCCTGGACCCTTATGGTCCTAGCCAAGCTTCAGGCCTGGACCCTTATGGTCCTAGCCAAGCTTCAGGCCTGGACCCTTATGGTCGTAGCCAAGCTTCAGGCCTAGACCCTTATGGTCCTAGCCAAGCACATGTGAAGCCACAGCCTGTTGTGCAGCCACTACATCTTCTGTCTATACATCAATCAAAGTCCTGTCTTTTTGGTATTATGGTCTAGTCTAAGGGATGGGACAACTTCTGGGCTCGAGGGCCCCATTTGGATTTCGAATTAAAAACTTTATTTTGACAACATCCCTGGCATCCAGCCTGCCAGCCGATTGAAATGCGGCCTGCAGGCGTAGTTTGCCCACCCCTGGTCTGTTCCAGAACAGTCAACTCAAAGCACTCACCACCAGACAGCAGCTATCATACTGTATATGGAGAGATGGGGAGATAGAATCTGATGGCTTTAAGCCTTCGACCTCGGCTCTCTGCAGCATTTCTCTGCAGCTCTCTGCGGTGTGTGCGCGCGTGGGAGGACTGACCAGGCTTCACAGGCCTCCTAGTGATGCTAAGCAGCTGTTGTATGGGATGTCACCAAGAGGCCGGCAGAAACACAGCCTGCGTCCCAAATAGCACCCTATTCCCTATACAGTGCACTAGATTGGACTGGAGCCAGTAGTGCACTGTGTAGGGAATAGGGTGGCAGTTGGGATACAGCTACAGTCTAGCCCTGCCAGGAACAACACCCTCCCAGCCACTATCGTTTAATCTATTTACTCCTTCCCACTGTGGCTTTACTGGTGGAACATTAGGGTTGTGTTCACTGTGGCTTTACTGGTGGAACATTAGGGTTGTGTTCACTGTGGCTTTACTGGTGGAACATTAGGGTTGTGTTCACTGTGGCTTTACTGGTGGAACATTAGGGTTGTGTTCACTGTGGCTTTCCTGGTGGAACATTAGGGTTGTGTTCACTGTGGCTTTACTGGTGGAACATTAGGGTTGTGTTCACTGTGGCTTTACTAGTGGAACATTAGGGTTGTGTTCACTGTGGCTTTACTGGTGGAACATTAGGGTTGTGTTCACTGTGGCTTTACTAGTGGAACATTAGGGTTGTGTTCACTGTGGCTTTACTGGTGGAACATTAGGGTTGTGGTCACTGTGGCTTTACTGGTGGAACATTAGGGTTGTGGTCACTGTGGCTTTACTGGTGGAACATTAGGGTTGTGGTCACTGTGGCTTTACTGGTGGAACATTAGGGTTGTGTTCACTGTGGCTTTACTGGTGGAACATTAGGGTTGTGGTCACTGTGGCTTTACTGGTGGAACATTAGGGTTGTGGTCACTGTGGCTTTACTGGTGGAACATTAGGGTTGTGGTCACTGTGGCTTTACTGGTGGAACATTAGGGTTGTGGTCACTGTGGCTTTACTGGTGGAACATTAGGGTTGTGGTCACTGTGGCTTTACTAGTGGAACATTAGGGTTGTGTTCACTGTGGCTTTACTGGTGGAACATTAGGGTTGTGGTCACTGTGGCTTTACTGGTGGAACATTAGGGTTGTGGTCACTGTGGCTTTACTGGTGGAACATTAGGGTTGTGGTCACTGTGGCTTTACTGGTGGAACATTAGGGTTGTGGTCACTGTGGCTTTACTGGTGGAACATTAGGGTTGTGGTCACTGTGTCTTTACTAGTGGAACATTAGGGTTGTGTTCCGTCCGTCCGGTAGCATCACATCAGGGTTTCAGTGTGTAACCACCAGTAACAGTCTGTTCTACACAACCTGCCATCTGTCTGCTCTCCCAACGTGTTACTGATCATTACTGTACACACTGCACACATCATGACAGGCATGGACGTTTTCATTATCCTTGTACCTCCGTCACTCAGTCGCGTCTTGCCATTGTTATGAACGTTCTCAAGCTGCCCTCTGCCGGCGGCGCCATAGTGGTGCCCTAACGTGGCGATAAGACCAGTCATTCTGGACGGAGGTAACTACTGTTTAGTCTAAATTACACTATAGTGCCTGGAAATACCATGACATTGCTAAAGTAGTCAAATATTTGCTGTAATAGGAAACAACTTTCCCAGCATTATCATGTCGTCAAATTCACTTTAGACAGATGGCAATGTAATTAGCTAGCAAAGTTAGTCAAAAATAGCTAGAAATACTAACGTTAGCTAGCTAAAAATCGGGTGGTCTCCCTTCAATCTTAGCTAGCTAGCTAACGTTATACTGCATCTAAAGTCAATCTGGTGGCCTCCCCTCAATCTTACCTAGCTAGCTAACGTTACAGTGCATTCGGAAAGTATTCAGACACCTTTACTTTTTCCACTTTGTTACATTACAGCCGTATTCTAAAATTGATTAAATAGTTTTTTTCCCCATCAATCTACACACAATACCCCATAATGACAAAGCAAAAACAGGTTTTTTAGATTTTTTTTCAAATGTATTACAATTAAAAAACGGAAATATCACATTTACATAAGTATTCAGACCCATTACTCAGTACTTTGTTGAAGTGCCTTTGGCAGCGATTACTGCATCGAGTCTTCTTGGGTATGACGTTACAAGCTTGGCACACCTGCATTTGGGGAGTTTCTCCCATTCCTCTCTGCAGATCCTCTCAAGCTCTGTCAGGTTGGATGGGGAGTGTTGCTGCACAGCAATTTTCAGGTCTCTCCAGAGATCATAGATCGGGTTCAAGTCCAGGCTCTGGCTGGGCCACTCAGGGACATTCAGAGACTTGTCCCGAAGCCACTCCAGTGTTGTCTTGGCTGTGTGCTTAGGGTCGTTGTCCTGTTGGACGGTGAACCTTCGCCCCCCGTCGGAGGTCCTGAGCGCTCTGGAACAGGTTTTCATCAAGGATCTCTCTGTACTTTGCTCTGTTCATCTTTCCCCCGATCCTGACTAGTCTCCCAGTCCTTGCCACTGAAAAAAATCCCCACAGCATGATGCTGCCACCACCATGCTTCACCGTAGGGATGGCGCCAGGTTTCCTCCAGACGTGACACTTGGCATTCAGGCCAAAGAGTTTAATCTTGGTTTCCTCAGACCAGAGAATCTTGTTTCTCATGGTCTGAGAGTCTTCAGGTGCCTTTTTTGGCTAACTCCAGGCGGGCTGTCATGTGTCTTTTACCGTCTGGCCACTCTCCAATAAAAGGCCTGATTGGTGAAATCAAAATGACGACAAAAGGTTTTCCTATTCATCATTTGCCTCCTTTTGAATGTCATTGTATTTCCAAGCCACTGTAATACACTTTTGATGAAATCTTCATCAGCACTCATTGACGATGCATTGAGTAGAATGCTCAGTCGGGCATCAGTCCAAAACAATTTGTGACGAAACATGCATCCCATGAATAGTTGAACTACTGGATGATTACGCAGTAATATTTGTGGCATACTTTTCCTGATACATCATACATAAGTACCATTTCTATTCTGCTTGTCCTTCTGACCTATCAACTCTTCTTCTCACCGGTACTCTATGTCATAACTCAGCCCTTTAACTAAAGACTAGTCTACAGAGTCTGAGAAGGAACCTCTGAAAGCCCAGTGTGATTATTGCCACATCAGGACTAGCCTATATGCTTATTATACAAACAATAACACAAGGAGAAGTTCATAACCGCATGCCTGGATGGAACTCCGGTGGATGGAACTCTGTCTGGTGGCTGTTGCTAAGCAGCGAGAGCTCTGTGGCTAATAGAGAATGTCAGAGAGAAGTGAAAGCTTCAGAAAGTTCTGGATGTATGTGCTGCTACCGCTAGATCCTATAGAGCAGTGGTCACCAACTGGTCCATCGCCATCGACTGGTAAAGCCTTGCGATCCTATTTTTATTTTATTCCTCTGGGGCTGTCGGCGGTAGGTGCACCTGATTCAGCTGCCCTGCGCGCCGGGTAGGCCAACTGTTCCCATTTTGAACCATTTTATGTGTCTGAAGGTACAAACTACGCCTTCCTGGCGGCCCCGGGGGGAGCAAATCAAGTGCTCTATAGGCCTACCACTGGCCAATCGGATGGCTCAGATTACCGTGTCTGCAGTAACGTAGCAGGCGTAAAAAAAAAATTGCTACAGCAAAGTTGATACCGTGAGATTTCAAAACGTTTAAAACCATGACTAGAGAGAGACTGTCAACGATTACAGCACCGAGCTTCTGTTTTTATGAGTGAGTTCATGTTTAAGTTCTTACTCAGCACTGTCAACACTGTCTTCAACACTTTTATAAGCCATAAAATGTGCTTTCTTCCTTCTTCCACTCAGCGCTACAACCAGCACTGCAGCAGTAATGAGTAGGAAAGTGTATCGATAGGCTTGCATTGTTATTAGCAGCCTGGGTCTTTTTTAATATCAAGGAATTTCACTTTCTCTGAATTTGTGCATGAGGCAGAAATAATGCAGTGTGACTCGAGTTTCACCATCAGCTGGAAGATGGTGTCCCTATTTGGTCAGTGTCACTGGAGGAAAGGGAGAGCGGAGGGCTGTTGAGAGGCGGACCCTCAGTCTGCTGCTCTCTCCCTCTGCTGAGACTGACCATCAGATGCAGGCACCATCAGCCCAGTAAAATATAAAATAAAAACAAAACATAAATGCTACAAAATGATCTGCCCCAGCTCCTTGATACACTATCCGGTGCTTTGATGTCAGCCAGTGTCCCGGTCTCTCACACTGTTCTACTAAGAGGTCCAGTCTAGAGCTGGTTATAGCTCAGGACAACAGGCTGATGGGTTTGAAGAGCACAGTGGAATACAATGTCCAGCATATGCACAATAATAACAAACAGTATCAGAATATATTTCTAAAAGCAAAGTACTAGAGGCTCAGAGGAGAGATAGCCAAACCCACAGGTTGGTGGTTAACAGATCTGTGTGTCTGTTCCTTACCTGGTGGAACCCTGGGATACCTTCAGGACAGGAGGATCTGCTGCTCTGGGACTGCAGGTGAGCTGTGACTTCTCTGGGACTGCAGGTGAGCTGTGACTTCTCTGGGACTGCAGGTGAGCTGTGACTTCTCTGGGACTGCAGGTGAGCTGTGACTTCTCTGGGACTGCAGGTGAGCT
This sequence comes from Coregonus clupeaformis, assembly GCF_020615455.1. Lineage (NCBI taxonomy): Eukaryota > Metazoa > Chordata > Actinopteri > Salmoniformes > Salmonidae > Coregonus > Coregonus clupeaformis. The sequence continues at coordinate 15,805,871 of NC_059208.1, forward strand.
GTGACTTCTCTGGGACTGCAGGTGAGCTGTGACTTCTCTGGGACTGCAGGTGAGCTGTGTCTTCTCTGCTCTGGGTCTTCTGTCCAGGTGAGTTGTGTCTGCTCTGGGTCTTGTGTCCAGGTGAGTTGTGTCTGCTCTGGGTCTTCTGTCCAGGTGAGTTGTGTCTGCTCTGGGGCGGGGCTCTGTCTGTCCTGCGGGTGAGTCTGGTGGGTCAGGTAAGTGGTATCCCAGTATGTAAAATGTATGCACTCACTAACTGTAAGTCGCTCTGGATAAGAGAGTCTGCTAAATGACTAAAATGTAAATGTAAAATGTATCCTCCCTCATCCACAAGTTAGCTCACCTGGATGTTACTGACAACAGCACCTGGTGGAGGAAGAGTCACACCTTATTCCTCAGCTGTCCTGGTTCATAAATGACCATGGTTGGCTGAAAATGAATACAATCCATATTGGTAATACAATACTGAATACAATACATATAGGCTAGACTTCGATTGACATCTATCTGCCTCAGTGTGTCAGGCGATGTTCTGATGTTTGATGAGGTATCTCATCTCTTGGTGAAACAGTATGATGTGAGTTCTAGCTGTGTTCTCTGAAACAGTATGATGTGGGTTCTAGCTGTGTTCTCTGAAACAGTATGATGTGAGTTCTAGCTGTGTTCTCTGAAACAGTATGATGTGGGTTCTAGCTGTGTTCTCTGAAACAGTATGATGTGAGTTCTAGCTGTGTTCTCTGAAACAGTATGATGTGAGTTATAGCTGTGTTCTCTGAAACAGTATGTGAGTTCTAGCTGTGTTCTCTGAAACAGTATGATGGGAGTTCTAGCTGTGTTCTCTGAAACAGTATGATGTGAGTTCTAGCTGTGTTCTCTGAAACAGTATGATGTGAGTTCTAGCTGTGTTCTCTGAAACAGTATGATGTGAGTTCTAGCTGTGTTCTCTGAAACAGTATGATGTGAGTTCTAGCTGTGTTCTCTGAAACAGTATGATGGGAGTTATAGCTGTGTTCTCTGAAACAGTATGTGAGTTCTAGCTGTGTTCTCTGAAACAGTATGATGGGAGTTCTAGCTGTGTTCTCTGAAACAGTATGATGGGAGTTCTAGCTGTGTTCTCTGAAACAGTATGATGGGAGTTCTAGCTGTGTTCTCTGAAACAGTATGATGGGAGTTCTAGCTGTGTTCTCTGAAACAGTATGATGTGAGTTATAGCTGTGTTCTCTGAAACAGTATGATGTGAGTTATAGCTGTGTTCTCTGAAACAGTATGATGGGAGTTCTAGCTGTGTTCTCTGAAACAGTATGATGTGAGTTCTAGCTGTGTTCTCTGAAACAGTATGATGTGGGTTCTAGCTGTGTTCTCTGAAACAGTATGATGGGAGTTCTAGCTGTGTTCTCTGAAACAGTATGATGTGAGTTCTAGCTGTGTTCTCTGAAACAGTATGATGTGAGTTCTAGCTGTGTTCTCTGAAACAGTATGATGGGAGTTCTAGCTGTGTTCTCTGAAACAGTATGATGTGAGTTCTAGCTGTGTTCTCTGAAACAGTATGATGGGAGTTCTAGCTGTGTTCTCTGAAACAGTATGTGGGAGTTCTAGCTGTGTTCTCTGAAACAGTATGATGGGAGTTCTAGCTGTGTTCTCTGAAACAGTATGATGTGAGTTCTAGCTGTGTTCTCTGAAACAGTATGATGGGAGTTCTAGCTGTGTTCTCTGAAACAGTATGATGGGAGTTCTAGCTGTGTTCTCTGAAACAGTATGATGGGAGTTCTAGCTGTGTTCTCTGAAACAGTATGATGTGAGTTCTAGCTGTGTTCTCTGAAACAGTATGATGTGGAGTTCTAGCTGTGTTCTCTGAAACAGTATGATGGGAGTTCTAGCTGTGTTCTCTGAAACAGTATGATGGGAGTTCTAGCTGTGTTCTCTGAAACAGTATGATGGGAGTTCTAGCTGTGTTCTCTGAAACAGTATGATGCGAGTTCTAGCTGTGTTCTCTGAAACAGTATGATGTGGGTTCTAGCTGTGTTCTCTGAAACAGTATGATGTGAGTTCTAGCTGTGTTCTCTGAAACAGTATGTGAGTTCTAGCTGTGTTCTCTGAAACAGTATGATGGGAGTTCTAGCTGTGTTCTCTGAAACAGTATGATGTGAGTTCTAGCTGTGTTCTCTGAAACAGTATGATGTGAGTTCTAGCTGTGTTCTCTGAAACAGTATGATGGGAGTTCTAGCTGTGTTCTCTGAAACAGTATGATGGGAGTTCTAGCTGTGTTCTCTGAAACAGTATGATGTGGGTTCTAGCTGTGTTCTCTGAAACAGTATGATGTGGGTTCTAGCTGTGTTCTCTGAAACAGTATGATGGGAGTTCTAGCTGTGTTCTCTGAAACAGTATGATGGGAGTTCTAGCTGTGTTCTCTGAAACAGTATGATGTGAGTTCTAGCTGTGTTCTCTGAAACAGTATGTGAGTTCTAGCTGTGTTCTCTGAAACAGTATGATGGGAGTTCTAGCTGTGTTCTCTGAAACAGTATGATGGGAGTTCTAGCTGTGTTCTTTGAAACAGTATGATGGGAGTTCTAGCTGTGTTCTCTGAAACAGTATGATGGGAGTTATAGCTGTGTTCTCTGAAACAGTTTGATGGGAGTTATAGCTGTGTTCTCTGAAACAGTATGTGAGTTCTAGCTGTGTTCTCTGAAACAGTATGATGTGGGTTCTAGCTGTGTTCTCTGAAACAGTATGATGGGAGTTCTAGCTGTGTTCTCTGAAACAGTATGATGGGAGTTCTAGCTGTGTTCTCTGAAACAGTATGTGAGTTCTAGCTGTGTTCTCTGAAACAGTATGATGTGGGTTCTAGCTGTGTTCTCTGAAACAGTATGATGGGAGTTCTAGCTGTGTTCTCTGAAACAGTATGATGGGAGTTCTAGCTGTGTTCTCTAAACAGTATGATGTGAGTTCTAGCTGTGTTCTCTGAAACAGTATGATGGGAGTTATAGCTGTGTTCTCTGAAACAGTATGTGAGTTCTAGCTGTGTTCTCTGAAACAGTATGATGTGAGTTCTAGCTGTGTTCTCTGAAACAGTATGATGTGAGTTCTAGCTGTGTTCTCTGAAACAGTATGATGGGAGTTCTAGCTGTGTTCTCTGAAACAGTATGATGGGAGTTCTAGCTGTGTTCTCTGAAACAGTATGATGTGAGTTCTAGCTGTGTTCTCTGAAACAGTATGTGGGAGTTCTAGCTGTGTTCTCTGAAACAGTATGATGGGAGTTCTAGCTGTGTTCTCTGAAACAGTATGATGTGGGTTCTAGCTGTGTTCTCTGAAACAGTATGATGGGAGTTCTAGCTGTGTTCTCTGAAACAGTATGATGGGAGTTCTAGCTGTGTTCTCTGAAACAGTATGATGTGAGTTCTAGCTGTGTTCTCTGAAACAGTATGATGTGGGTTCTAGCTGTGTTCTCTGAAACAGTATGATGGGAGTTCTAGCTGTGTTCTCTGAAACAGTATGATGGGAGTTCTAGCTGTGTTCTCTGAAACAGTATGATGGGAGTTCTAGCTGTGTTCTCTGAAACAGTATGATGGGAGTTCTAGCTGTGTTCTCTGAAACAGTATGATGGGAGTTATAGCTGTGTTCTCTGAAACAGTATGATGTGGGTTCTAGCTGTGTTCTCTGAAACAGTATGATGGGAGTTCTAGCTGTGTTCTCTGAAACAGTATGATGGGAGTTCTAGCTGTGTTCTCTGAAACAGTATGATGGGAGTTCTAGCTGTGTTCTCTGAAACAGTATGATGGGAGTTCTAGCTGTGTTCTCTGAAACAGTATGATGGGAGTTCTAGCTGTGTTCTCTGAAACAGTATGATGTGGGTTCTAGCTGTGTTCTCTGAAACAGTATGATGGGAGTTATAGCTGTGTTCTCTGAAACAGTATGTGAGTTCTAGCTGTGTTCTCTAAACAGTATGATGTGGGTTCTAGCTGTGTTCTCTGATACAGTATGATGTGAGTTCTACACTATATATATACACAAACGTATGTGGACACCCCTTCAAATTAGTGGATTCAGCTATTTCAGCCACACCCGTTGCTGACAGGTGTATAAAATCGAGCAAACAGCCATGCAATCTCTATACACAAACATTGGGAGTAGAATGGCCCGTACTGAAGAGCTCAGTTACTCAATGTGGCACTGTCATAGGATGCCACCTTTCCAACAAGTCAGTTTGTCAAAATTATGCCCTGCTAGAGATGCCCCGGTCAACTGTAAGTGCTGTTATTGTGAAGTGGAAACGTCTACGAGCAACAACGGCTTAGCCGCGAAGTGGTAGGCCACACAACTTAACAGAATGGGATCGGCGAGTGCTGAAGCGCGTAAAAATAATCTGTCCTCGGTTGCAACACTCACTACCGAGTTCCAAACTGCCTCTGGAAGCAACGTCAGCACAAGAACTGTTCGTTGGGAGCTTCATGAAATGGGTTTCCATGGCAGAGCTGCCGCACACATGCCTAAGATCAACATGCGCAAAGCCGAGCGTCGGCTGGAGTGGTGTAAAGCCCGCTGCCATTGGACTCTGGAGCAGTGGAAACGCGTTCTCTGGAGTGATGAATCACGCTTTACCATCTGGCAGTCCGACGGACTAATCTGGGTTTGGCGGATGCCAGGACAACGCTACCTGCCCCAATGCATAGCGTGAACTGTAAAGTTTGGTGGAGGTGAGTTCTAGCTGTTCTTTGAAACATCAATAATTACATTATTGTCTGGTTTTGTGAGAGCGACTGAGTGAGTGACTGCGTCTGAAATGGCACCCTAGTCTCTATTTAGTGCACTAGGGCCCATAGGACCCTGGTTTAAAATAGTGCACTATATAGGGCAGTGGTATTCAAACTTTTTCAGCGGGGACCCAATTTTTTTTCCATCCACCAATAACCTTCAATCTATTACATTTTCATTACATCAGAATGAAAAGAAACCAATAAATACATTTACTCAATTTCTCAAAAACGTTTGTATATTGTCCCATACAATAATCTGCACTATATTTTTTTGCAGTTCCCCCGCAACACCGACTTTGAATACCACTGATTTAGGGGATAGGGTGCCATTGGGTCCTGGTCTAAAGTAGTGCACTATATATAGTGAACAGGGTGCCATTTGGTCCTGGTCTAAAGTAGTGCACTATATATAGTGAACAGGGTGCCATTTGGTCCTGGTCTAAAGTAGTGCACTATATATAGTGAATAGGGTGCCATATGGGACTTGGCCAGTGAGTGATACAGCGAGGTCCAGGTCAGCTGGGCCTGTAGGTCTGACTGTGACCTATTGACCTGGATCCCTGCCCTATTACATGACTAGTGTGTTACGTCAGGCAGACTGATAAGTCTGTTACCAATAACCCCCGTCAGGCAGGGTCAGGCTACGACAGGAGGACAGAGGACAGAGCAGAGAGCACCAACCAACCCCAGGAACGTCAAGAAAAGACAGGTGAGCCTATCGTGTCTTGATGCCATTACAAGCCCAACATAACACACCTCTACTAGTTTAGCCGCGTGGTGACACTGCTTAGAGGTGACAGGAGGGGTATCACTGTAGCTGACTGGTGTTGTGGAGCAGATGGCTGGTCATCTGTGTGTCTGTAATGAAATGAAACGGAGAAACAGAGATGAGGGGGGGAAAGATCTGGCAGCATTCAGCAGTACCACAACACACCGAGGTGAGACCTTGGCTGCGTCCCAGGTGGCACCCTATTATATATATATAGTTCACTACTCTTGACCAGAGCCTGGTCAAAAGTAGTGCACTAAATAGGGAATAGCGTGCTATTTGGGATGCAGCCCTTTAAACGCTCCTGTTAAATAATCAACATGAACCATCCCAGTCCCTACTGTCTCCATCTGCTTGGAATTAGACAGACAACCAGGTGGGACAATACTATGGAACAGCATGGCATATTATGCATGAAGCTAGCTAGAACCAAAGAGTATCTATTATATTGACTTTAACCTTGTCCCCAGGCTAATTGCGCATGGGCGGAAGTGTCTGGGAAAGAGATTAGCCCAAATTAAAGGCCCAGTGGTTGTCATCTTTGCAGACAACCCCAGTTTTACTTGAACAGGTTATCATCAAATCATGTGCATCAACGCTCTAACAGCAATCAACAACCTGCAGTGGTGGAAAAAGTCCCTAATTGTCATACTTGAGTAAAAGTAAAAGACACCTTAATAGAAAATTACTCAATTAAAAGTGAAAGTCACCCAGTAAAATACTACTTGAGTAAAAGTCTTAAAGTATTTGGTTTTAAATATACTTAAGTATCAAAAGTAAAAGTATAAATAATTTCACATTCACGATTTTCTTTTTATTTAATGATAGCCAGGAGCACACTCCATTGTTCACAAATGAAACATTTGTGTTTAGTGAATCCGCCAGATCAGAGGCATTAGGGCTGACCAGGGACGTTTTCGTGATAATTGCAGGAGTTGGACCATTTTCTTGTCCTGCTAAGCATTCAAAATGTAAGGAGTAGTTTTGTGTGTCAGGGAAAACGTATGGAGTCAAAAGTACATTGTTTTCTTTAGGAATGTAGTGGAGTAAAAGTTGAATTAAAGTACAGATACACCCATAAACGACTTAGCCAAGTAGTACTTCAACGTATTTTGAAGTAAGTACTTTACAGCACTGCCAACTTTGTAAGAAATATGTCAATAACTTTCCAGTCACCTGTTAGTGAATGGATGAGGTCGGATGGCCTGAATACACTCAGTCAATGGCCTAAGCGTTATTTACATACTTTAATGTGGCTAGCTAGCTACAGTGCTCACACTAAACAGCCAGTCATACAACCTGTTAGTTAACCATTTCTGGTGTAACTTATCCAATTCATATTACATAATAAATAAAGAGAGAGGCTTAGAACAATGTGTTCATTAAATGGATATAACAAGCATAACTAGCTAACGTTAACGTTCTTTAGTTAGCCAGCCAGCTAGCTAGTAACGTTATCTAACAGCCAGCTAGTTTTTTTTAAATCAATCCTCAAACCTGTGAGTTATCATGGAAGAGAAACATAGTTACCTGTGTTTGACTGTTGCCAAATAAAATACTGTTGACAACGCTATTTTCTAGCTTGTTGACAAAGTTAAAATGAACTGCGTGCTAATGTTAGCTAGCTCGGAGAAAACTGATCAGACTAACCAGTTGAAATTCTGAAAACTTACGAAAGTCCCTGTAGATTGACCGCGACACGTCTTCGTCAAAGAGCCAACTGCCTAGAAAACACTTCAACAGACTACAAAGCATGTGGCTTTACAAAAGTTACACAGTCGACTGTTGCTTCTTCTTTGATGAGGTTTAACGGCGGTTGGCATCTAATAAATGTTGCATTACCGCCAACTACTGGACTGGAGCACAACTCCCTTATACTTTGCTTAAAAAATAAATAAATATATATACCCTACCATCTAACAAAAAAACAAAACAAAACAAAAAAAGAATTACAATAATAATAAAATAACACCACCCTACTCCACTATTTAAATCTATTTAGTCCTCGTCATCGCCTAATTTGCATAATTGGCCATGTGCATGTAATTGTGATGGACGCTGTAGGAGAGAGGCATAATGTCGTGGGAGAGACAAAAAGTGAGTCAAAAACACCCTACATTTACATCCCGCCCTGAATGTAAGCCAGGGCGGGATCAGCCAGCGGCGGCTTCCCGCATGCGCGATTCATTTGCAGTCTGGACGCGTAGGGTTGAACATCTCCTGCTCTGACTGCAGCTGGGAGCGACTGCTGCGCGAGTACTGGGCCGCCTGTGAGTGCTTTGGGACGGGGCCCACGGCAGCACCCGCTGCTCGTTGAGAAGAGTAAGAACGATACGTGCTTTCACGTCAGAGTCTCCAAAAGTCTCCAATAACACCAGAAAAAGTCGCTAGATTTGTCGCTAGTTGCTTTTTTGAAAATGTGTCGCTAGAGGGGTCTGAAAACTCACTAAATATAGCGACAAAGTCGCTAAGTTGGCAACACTGATCACATCGGGGGTGTACTTATGCCGCTTTCAAAACTAAATCCATTGCGGCTGTAGAGGGAAGAAATGGTTTGTGACACTACGATTACACAACAAGCAGCAACAATGTCAACTGGATTCCGGTGCTACGTGCAACGTAATGAGCTACAAAGACAAAATCAATCTGGTGCCTGACACACATCTCTTGCCCAGCGATACTAGACTAAAGCTGTACTCAGGAGAGCTAATGAGCTCTACGGGCATCTTTGAGACCGAATGTGTTATTCGGGGACACAAACACAAACTGGAGTTTGAGATCGTGAAAACCAGTCAACATCCTCTCCTCTCAGGCTCTACATGCGAACGCCTGGGACTGACGCAGTTCACCGTACCAAATGACCTTGCACATCGTGGAGCATGTCCAGCATGGACTCCTGTCCAAAGAACAGCTACTCAGCAGATATGACGATGTATTCAACAGGCCTGTTGAATCAGTGCCTGGGGAGGTACACTATGAATTGGATGAGAGCATCACTCCAGTCCAGTGTGCTCCTCACAATGTGGCCCATTGCAATGAAAGTGGCTGTGAAGGCCCAGCTGGACAGGTATGAGGCCGATGGCCACATGACATCAGTGACTGAACCAACTGACTGGATCAGCGACAGAGAAGCTGAGGGTCTGCATCGACCCAAAGCATCTGAACCAAGCACTGAAACACTGAAAACACCCCATTCTCTCGGCCGAAGGCCTGAAGCCAGACCCAGACAAAGTCAGAGCGATCCTCGACATGCCAAAACACGTCTGATGCAAAAGGAGTACGGCATCTCATCGGTTTTGCAAACTATCTTGCAAAGTTCATGCCACACCTATCAGCAGTCTGTGAGCCTCTGCGCCGGTTGCTGGACAAAGACACACCATGGCACTGGCTACCCAAACACGAGGCCGCAGTGCAGGAGATGAAATCTCTGGCTTCATCCATGCCAGTGTTGCGCTACTATGACGTCACGAAGCCTGTCACAATCCAGAGCGATTCCAGCCAAAGTGGACTTGGATGCTGCCTTATGCAGGAAGGCCAGCCCGTTGCGTTTTCCTCGAGAGCACTCACCCCCTCCAAACAAAACGATGCACAAATTGAGAAAGAGTGCCTCAGCATCGTCTTCTCCTGCCAGCGCTTTCATCGCTACTTATATGGTCGAGAGCTGGTCACCGCTGGAACTGACCACAAACCACTCATTGCCATATTCAGTAAACCTCTCCTCAACTTCAAAGCATGCTCTTGACTCTGCAAAACTACAGCCTGAAGGTGTCTATCAGCGGCATGCCATCTGTTCTCTACAGCAGGAACACTGTCTATCAGCGGCATGCCATCTGTTCTCTACAGCAGGAACACTGTCTATCAGCGGCATGCCATCTGTTCTCTACAGCAGGAACACTGTCTATCAGCGGCATGCCATCTGTTCTCTACAGCAGGAACACTGTCTATCAGCGGCATGCCATCTGTTCTCTATAGCAGGAACACTGTCTATCAGCGGCATGCCATCTGTTCTCTACAGCAGGAACACTGTCTATCAGCGGCATGCCATCAGTTCTCTACAGCAGGAACACTGTCTATCAGCGGCATGCCATCTGTTCTCTACAGCAGGAACACTGTCTATCAGTGGCATGCCATCTGTTCACTACAGCAGGAACACTGTCTATCAGAGGCATGCCATCTGTTCTCTACAGCAGGAACACTGTCTATCAGCGGCATGCTATCTGTTCTCTACAGCAGGAACACTGTCTATCAGCGGCATGCCATCTGTTCTCTACAGCAGGAACACTGTCTATCAGCGGCATGCCATCTGTTCTCTACAGCAGGAACACTGTCTATCAGCGGCATGCCATCTGTTCTCTACAGCAGGAACACTGTCTATCAGCGGCATGCCATCTGTTCTCTACAGCAGGAACACTGTCTATCAGCGGCATGCCATCTGTTCTCTACAGCAGGAACACTGTCTATCAGCGGCATGCCATCTGTTCACAACAGCAGGAACAACAAGATGTTTTGACTTTATGTTTTGTTTACCCCATATGTAACTCTGTGTTGTTGTTTTTATCGCACTGCTTTGCTTTATCTTGGCCAGGTCGCAGTTGTAAATGAGAACTTGTTCTCAACTGGCTTACCTGGTTAAATAAAGGTTTAAAAAAAGAAGAAAAGTTCAACAGATCAATCAGGCAGACTAATTAAACGTCACAGATCACAACCTAGCCCAGATCAGGCAACACTATGGACAAGGACGAACACCTACAGTCACTGAAGTCCATGGTTCTCACAGGTTGGCCGTACCTGACAGAGGAGACACCTTTCACAGTGAGAGTACTGGACCTTACGAGATGAGATCAGCGTGCAAAATGGCATCTTGTTCAGAGGACAGAAGGTCATGATCCCCAAATCACTACGTCCAGAGATGCTTACCAGCATACACTCCAGTCACATTGGAGGTGACGCATGCTACCGCCAGGCACGTGAAACATTATACTGGCCAAACATGCAATCAGAAATGAAAGACTTTGTCAGCAGCTGTACCATATGCAACGAGTACGCTCATGAACAGCAAAAGGAAACCATAATGTCGCACAAACTGCCCACAAGGGCCTGGCAAATCGTCAGCATGGACTTATTCAGCAACAGACAAAATGACTATCTTCTCGTTGTTGATCACTACTCTGACTTTTGGGGAATTGAACTGCTCCCTGACTTGTCTGCAGAGACGGTCATAAAGCGCTGCAAGGTGCAGTTTGCAAGGCAAGGCCAGCCTGACAAGGTCATCACAAACAATGTCCCACAATTCACTGCACAGTTCAAGCGTTTCGCCTCAGAATGGGAGTGTGACCTCCTCTCCTAGACACCCAAATGGCAAGGCAGAGTCAGCTGTCAAGATTGCAGAAAACCTGTTAAGCAGGGCCTTGCGTGACAGCAACGACCCCTGGAAAGCCATCTTACAGTGGAGGAACACACCCACCGAAAACATGGACAGCTGCCCAGCACAATGCCTTCTGTCCAGACGTCTGAAGACGACCATCCCCGTAGCTAACAAGCTACTTGAGCTAAGTGCTTCTGGGACCGGACTGCTCCAGACCTACCAGAGCTGGAGGTGGGTGAAACGATAAGGATGAAACCGCTGCTGGGAGACACCATAGGACTTTGGAGGCTGGGCACGTGTCTACAGAGAGCTGCACCACGTTCGTACCTGGTGGATGTCGGTGGCTCCCTCTATCGTCGCAATCAGGTGGATCTGCAGAGCAGACAACGAACCAGAACACGCCATACACTCACCTAGATGAGCTGGATCACAGTCCAGGCTTAAGGGCAAGGGCTGCAGAATTGAGACATGAGCCAGCTGAAGATGAGGCTTCTACCCCACCAAGCTCTCCAGCCCGTGGCCCTAATCCCTGTCAGAGCACATACTCACGGGTGGGTCGGCTGTGCAAGCCACCGGACAGGCTTACTCTGTAAGCAAGGGACTGAAGTAAAATAGAAATTGTAATGTTATGACTTGACTGATAAGAACTTAATGTTGTCCCGTTATGTTTGCACTTTCTATTGAAAAGGGTGATGTTACGGAGTCTAGTTGATAGGTAATCGACTAGCTGGGCTGTTCCCCCGGACTCTGTGTGTAGGGACTTGCACAATGCTTGAACAAGGCTATTGAACTTGACATGCATGTCTGTCTTTATTAGTTTATCCAACATATCATACTGAAACAACTAGCTCCGACAGGGGAAAATCGTTTCAAACGGTCATCCAACTCTAAATTCTAAGTCGGGAACTCTGGCATATTTCTAGAGCTCTGACCTGAAGATCACTGACGTCATAATTTGATGTTTGAGTTCCCAGTTTCCCAGAAAGCACCATGAGCTATGAACATACAGAGAAGGAACTGCCAGATGCGTCGCAATAATCCGGAAGTAAAGCTGCACTGGGAGCCAAAGTTTAAATTGAATACAAGGATCAGGGTGGATAAAATCGCATTTAAACACGATTTAAATGTATTTTCGGAAGGGCTGTGCTCACCATTCATTTAATACATAAAATATATACATCAGACTGTATTGGGGAGCTATTTCATATTTTTTTCCCATTTAAACATATGATTGACGTTACTATTATAGGAGGAGCTTATCATCCGATATGCCTTTAAATATGATATGAAACCTGGAATTCAAATTTAAGAGGACCAGTGAAACACATTACATTTTAAATTTTAGCCATTTAGCAGACGCTCTTATCCAGAGCGACTTACAGTTAGTGAGTGCATACATTTTTCATACTGCACATCTCACATCTGTGCAGTTTGCAAGCGATGTTGTTAGGCTACATTGTATCGTTGCTTCTTCTTCTTCAGAGCACACTGGTGAGCAACGACATAATTTGACTTCACCGTTAAAAAGAAATCCACCCTGCTCCACGTATTCAATGCATTCTGTTTCAAATGTGGCTCCCAGTGCGGCTCTACTTCCGGGCTGTTAGCATCTGGCAGTTCCTTCTCAGCAAAGGCTAACTTTTTCAAACATAAATTTGTATCCTGTAGCACTAACTCCAAAAAGTAAAGTCCATGGAGAATAAGAGCACTTCCTCCCAGCTGCCCACTGCACTGAGGCTAGGAAACACTATCACCACCGATAAATCTACAATAATCAAGAATTTCAACAAGCATTTTGCTACGGCTGGCCATGCTTTCCACCTGGCTACCACTACCCCGGCCACCAGCTCTGCACCCTCCGCTGCAACTTGCCCATGCCCCCCCCGCTTCTCCTTCACACAAATTCAGACAGCTGATGTTCTGAAAGAGCTGCAAAATCTGGACCCCTACAAATCATCTGGGCTAGACAATCTGGACCCTTTCTTTCTAAAACTAACCGCGAAATTGTCGCAATCCCTATTACTAGCCTGTTCAACCTCTCTTTCGTAACGTCTGAGATCCCCAGAGATTGAAAGCTGCCGCGGTCATCCCCCTCTTCAAAGGGGGTGACACTCTAGATCCAAACTGTTACAGACCTATATCCATCCTGCCCTGCCTTTCGAAAGTATTTGAAAGCCAAGTTAACAAACAGATCACCGACCATTTCGAATCCCACCGTACCTTCTCCGCTATGCAATCCGGTTTCCGAGCTGGTCATGGGTGCACTTCAGCCACACTCAAGGTCCTAAACGATATTATAACCGCGATCGATAATAGACAGTACTGTGCAGCCGTCTTCATCGACCTGGCCAAGGCTTTTGACTCTGTCAACCACCGCATTCTTATTGGCAGACTAAATAGCCTTGGTTTCTCAAATGACTGCCTCGCCTGGTTCACCAACTATTTCTCAGATAGAGTTCAATGTGTCAAATCGGAGGGCCTGTTGTCTGGACCTATGGCAGTCTCTATGGGGGTGCCACAGGGTTCAATTCTTGGGACGACTCTTTTCTCTGTGTATATCAATGATGTCGCTCTTGCTGCTGGTGACTCTCAGATCCACCTCTACGCAGACGACACCATTTTGTATACATCTGGCCATTCATTGGACACTGTGTTAACAAACCTCCAAACGAGCTTCAATGCCATACAACACTCCTTCAGTAGCCTCCAACTGCTCTTAAACACTAGTAAAACTAAATGCATGCTCTTCAATCGAACGCTGCTGGCACCCGCCCACCCGACTAGAATCACTACTCTCGACGGGTCTGACCTAGAGTATGTGGACAACTACAAATACCTAGGTGTCTGGTTAGACTGTAAACTCTCCTTCCAGACTCACATTAAGAATCTCCAATCCAAAGTTAAATCTAGAATTGGCTTCCTATTTCGCAACAAAGCCTCCTTCACTCATGCTGCCAAACATGCCCTCGTAAAACTGACTATCCTACCGATCCTTGACTTCGGCGATGTCATTTACAAAATAGCCTCCAACACTCTACTCAGCAAATTGGATGTAGTCTATCACAGTGCCATCCGTTTTGTCTCCAAAGCCCCATACACTACACACCACTGTGACCTGTACGCTCTTGTTGGCTGGTCCTCACTACATATTCGTCGCCAAACCCACTGACTCCAGGCCATCTATAAATCACTGCTAGGCAAATCCCTGCCTTATCTTAGCTCATTGGTCACCATAGCAACACCCACCCGTAGTATGCGCTCCAGCAGGTATATCTCACTGGTCATCCCCAAAGCCATCACCTCCTTTGGCCGCCATTCCTTCCAGTTCTCTGCTGCCAATGACTGGAATGAATTGCAAAAATCTCTGAAGCTGGAGACTCTTATCTCCCTCACTAACTTTAAGCATCAGTTGTCAGAGCACCTTACCGATCACTGCACCTGTACACAGCCCATCTGAAATTAGCCCACCCAACTACCTCATCCCTATATTGTTATTTATTTTTGCTCATTTGCACCCCAGTATCTCTATTTGCACATCATCTCTTGCACATCTATCATTCCAGTGTTAATACTAATTGTAATTATTTTGCACTATAGCCTATTTATTGCCTTACCTCCATAGCTTACTACATTTGCACACACTGTATATAGATTTTCTATTGTGTTATTGACTGTACGTTTTGTTTATTCCATATGTAACTCTGTGTTGTTGTTTTTATCGCACTGCTTTGCTTTATCTTGGCCAGGTCGCAGTTGTAAATGAGAACTTGTTCTCAACTGGTTTACCTGGTTAAATCAAGGTTATAAAAAGTATGTTGCTATGTACTGAGGGGTCTCTCTGTGATTGAATGGTGTCTGCTTCCCTCTAGTGGTTGATATGATACACTACAGATTGGCCTTTTCTTTGACCAGCAGACGGTGATAAAGTGCTATACTACTTTCTCTAACTACGGTACCAAAGATTATAACATGATATGCACCAGAGGAGGCTGGTGGGAGGAGCTATAAGAGGAAGTGCTCATTGGAATGGCTGGAATGGTATTAAACACGTCAAACATTTGGAAACCACATGTTTGACTCCGTTACATTTATTCCATTCATTTACATTTTACATTATAGTCATTTAGCAGACGCTCTTATCCAGAGCTACTTACAGTTAATGAGTGCATGCAATTAATTTTATTGTATTATTATTTTAATTTTTTTATACTGGCACCCCGTGGGAATCGAACCCACAACCCTGGCGTTGCAAACGCCATGCTCTACCAACTGAGCTACATCCCTGCCGGCCATTCCCTCCCCTACCCTGGACGACGCTGGGCCAATTGTACGCCGCCCCACGAGCCTGTCCTCCTATAGCTCCTCCCACCAGCCTCCACTGATATGCACCTGATATGCACCTACGGCCATACTCATATAGGATGAACCGGACTCCAAAACATCCACGCAATACTGTACATCTTATCTCACAATGTGGGTCTCTGGGAATGGCCTGAAATGAGTTTTATTAGGTGTAGGAAATGCATTGCAGCAGCATTATGAATACAGATTTGTGTTTATTTGAAGCAAATCCTGGACATGCAATTAATAGAAGCAGCACAGGATGCTCATAATGTGTTCTGGATTACAAATAAATAAATGCAGATCGATAATTTATTAGTGTGTGTGAGGGGGGATGGTATTCCATTCATTTCCATTAACCCAAATGATCCCCTATACTGTAGGCTATCCCGTAAACAACTGATGCTGTGGATCATACCAATAAAACCATTGCCAGTGTTCAGGTTTTGCTCATTAAAATGTTATTTTTGGCAGATCTGATGCAAAGATTACATTGTGATTGGCACATTATCAAAATAACCAGTTGGTGATTATTATAGCCTAGGCCTACACATGCTAGAACCTTGTTACTGCCAGACATTATCCCTGTTATCAGGAGAGCAGAGATACCATGCTGTGTGTGTGTGTGTGTTCGTGTCTGTGTGTATGCGTGTGTGCATGTGTGTGTGTCTGTGTTTGTCTGTGTCTGAGTGTGTGTCTGTGTGTGTGTCTGTGTGTGTGTCGGTGTCTGAGTGTGTGTCTGTGTGTGTGTCTGCGTGTGTGTCGTGAGTGTGTGTCTGAGTGTGTGTGTGAGTGTGTGTCTGTGTGTGTGTCTGTGTGTGTGTCTGTGTCTGAGTGTGTGTCTGAGTGTGTGTCTGTGTGTGTGTCTGTGTCTGAGTGTGTGTCTGTGTGTGTGTGTGTCTGAGTGTGTGTCTGAGTGTGTGTCTGAGTGTGTGTGTGTCTGTGTCTGAATGTGTGTCTGAGTGTGTGTGTGTGTCTGTGTCTGAGTGTGTGTCTGAGTGTGTGTGTGTGAGTGTGTGTCTGAGTGTGTGTGTGTGTGTCTGTGTCTGAGTGTGTGTCTGTGTGTGTGTCTGAGTGTGTGTGTGTGTCTGAGTGTGTGTCTGAGTGTGTGTGTGTGTCTGAGTGTGTGTGTGTGTGTGTGTCTGTGTCTGAGTGTGTGTCTGAGTGTGTGTCTGATGTGTGTGTGTGTCTGAGTGTGTGTCTGAGTGTGTGTGTGTCTGAGTGTGTGTGTGTGTGTGTGTGTCTGTGTCTGAGTGTGTGTCTGAGTGTGTGTCTGAGTGTGTGTGTGTGTCTGAGTGTGTGTGTGTGTCTGAGTGTGTGTCTGAGTGTGTGTGTGTGTCTTAGTGTGTGTGTGTGTCTGTGTCTGAGTGTGTGTCTGAGTGTGTGTATGTGTCTGTGTCTGTGTCACGCCCTGGCTCTGGGACGCTTGTATGTTGAGCCAGGGTGTGAGTTTTCTTTGTTTGTTCTAGTTTTGTATTTCTATGTTGGCCAGGGTGGCTCCCAATCGGAGACGGCTGTGCTCGTTGTCTCTGATTGGGAGCCATACTTAGGTAGCCGTTTGGCATTGTTTTATGTGGGATCTTGTTCCAGTGTAGGTTTGTGTTTGAACCGAGGACATCACGTATCGATTTGTTGTTTTGTTCGGGTGATTATTCTAATAAATAAAAGTATGTTCGCCTTCCACGCTGCGCCTTGGTCCTCTGTATCCGACGATCGTGACAGAAGATCCCACCCTAACTGGACCAAGCAGCGTGTCCAGGAGCCAACGCCAGAGGTGACTCTGAAGGATATCAACCTCGACTGGGTCAAGCCGCGGGAGGAGGAGAGAGGCTGGACTTTGGAGCAGTGGAGCAAGAGTCTGGCAGAGCCATGGAGGCCTGGCCCACGGGAGAGAGAGACGCCCAGACATTTTTTAGGGGGGCTCACGCCGTGGGACGGGGCAGCAGGAGGCCGCCAGATTACGGGAGTCACTGGTCACCAGGGGGAAGGAGGATGTAGAGGCACGGCGAGAGGTACTGGGGGTGTGTTGCCAGTCGGTCCGGCCCGTTCCTGATCCCGCGTAGGGCCAGTGGTGTGTGTTCCCAGTGCGGTCCGGCTTGTTCCTGCCCCTCGCACCAAACCAGTGGTGCGCCGTCAGCCCGGTCCGGCCCGTTCCTGCTCCCCGCACCAAGTCAGTGGTGCGCTTCGTCCAGCCCGGTCCGGCCCATTCCTGCTCCCGCACAAAGCCAGTGGTGCGCTTCATCAGTCCGGCACAGCCCGTGCCTGTTCCACCGGTGCCTGGTCGGCACCGGTCAGCTGCTCCACGCCGGAGCTAGAGCAATACGGCTCCACCAGTGTTCAGTCCAGCTCCGGACAGCAGGGCCAGACCCGGACCAGGGGGTACTTTGGGGGGGTTAGGAGAGGAGAGTGGGGATCATGCCCGGGCCGGATCCGCCGCCAAGGCGGAGTGCCACCCGGTCCCTCCCCTGTGGTGTTTGGTTGGCGCGGTCGGAGTCCGCGCCTTTGTGGGGGGTACTGTCACGCCCTGGCTCTGGGGACGCTTGTATGTTGAGCCAGGGTGTGAGTTTTCTTTGTTTGTTCTAGTTTTGTATTTCTATGTTGGCCAGGGTGGCTCCCAATCGGAGACGGCTGTAGCTCGTTGTCTCTGATTGGGAGCCATACTTAGGTAGCCGTTTGGCATTGTTTTATGTGGGATCTTGTTCCAGTGTAGGTTTGTGTTTGAACCGAGGACGTCACGTATCGATTTGTTGTTTTTGTTCGGGTGATTATTCTAATAAATAAAAGTATGTTCGCCTTCCACGCTGCGCCTTGGTCCTCTGTATCCGACGATCGTGACAGTCTGAGTGTGTGTCTGAGTGTGTGAGTGTGTGTCTGTGTCTGTGTGTGTCTGAGTGTGTGTGTGGATCAGGAAGAGAATAACATCTGTCTTAGAAAGAAAAGACAGTGAATAAAAAAAGACAGAATAATATATGAAAAGAAACAAAACAGTATTTTCATTATTTTAGTTGCGTTTTGGATACATGTAATTGCTAATTATGTCAATATTGATTCTGTAAAATGTTTATCTTTGGAGAAGATTTGCTGGTGCTTTTTAAGCATGCAGCATTTTCAAAGGGATTCATTTTGCGATCACAGTAATGGGTGTTTATATTGCTTTTCATGAGCCCAAAGCAATGCAGCGAGCTGCACTCATCACCATCACAGTCAGCAGGCACAGAACAGAACAGAACACTACACAACAGAACACTACAGAACACAACACAACACTACAGAACACTACACAACAGAACACTACACAACAGAACACAACACAACACTACAGAACACTACACAACAGAACACAACACAACGGTACAGAACACTACACAACAGAACACTACACAACAGAACACAACACAACGGAACAGAACACTACACAACAGAACACTACACAACATAACACAACACAACACTACAGAACATTACACAACAGAACACAACACAACACTACAGAACACTACACAACAGAACACTACACAACAGAACAGAACACTACACAACAGAACACTACACAACAGAACACAACAGAACACAACATAACACTACAGAACACAACAGAACACAACACAACACTACAGAACACTACACAACAGAACACTACACAACAGAACAGAACACTACACAACAGAACACTACACAACAGAACACAACAGAACACAACATAACAATACAGAACACAACAGAACACAACACAACGGAACAGAACACTACACAACAGAACACTACACAACAGAACACAACACAACAGAACAGAACATTACAGAACACTACACAACAGAACACAACACAACAGAACATAACAGAACACAACAGAACAGAACACAACACAACAGAACACAACACAACACAACACAACACAACAGTATACACAACACAACACAACAGAACATAACAGAACACAACACAACAGAACAGAACACAACACAACAGAACACAACGGAACAGAACACTACACAACAGAACACTACACAACAGAACACAACACAACACAACAGAACACAACACAACACAACACAACAGAACAGAACACTACAGAACTGTCACACCCTGATCTGTTTCACCTGTCTTTGTGATTGTCTCCACCCCCCCTCCAGGTGTCACCCATCTTCCCCATTATCCCCAGTGTATTTAACCTGTGTTCTCTGTTTGTCTGTTGCCAGTTCGTTTTGTTTCGTCAAGCCTACCAGCGGTTTTCCCCTTGCTCCTGTCCTTCTCAAGTTCCTTTTTTCTAGTTTTGACCATTCTGCCTGCCCTGACCCTGAGACTGCCTGCCATTCTGTACCTTGTCACACCACCCTGGATTATTGACCTCTGCCTGCCCTGACCCTGAGACATATTACACATTACCCACATATTTGCTAATTATTCCTGAATACTTCTACATCCAAGTGACGCAGGAAGAGGAAAATACTTGAGAATTGTATTATTTTTCAAATAAATAATAAAAACAAAAACATACAAAAACCCTAGATAATATTTATTTCAGATTTTTTCTGTCTTTTATTTGAGACAAAATAGCTGGTTCCATAGATTATCTCTCGCTCCATCCTCCTCCCATCCTCCTGTTCTCTCTCTCTCCATCCTCCTCCCATCCTCCTGTTCTCTCTCTCCATCCTCCTCCCATCCTCCTGTTCTCTCTCTCTCCATCCTCCTCCCATCCTCCTGTTCTCTCTCTCCATCCTCCTCCCATCCTTCTGTTCTCTCTCTCCCCATCCTCCTCAAATCCTCCTGTTCTCTCTCTCCATCCCTCCTCCCATCCTCCTGTTCTCTCTCTCCATCCTCCTTCCATCCTCCTGTTCTCTCTCTCTCATCCTCCTCCCATCCTCCTGTTCTCTCTCTCCATCCTCCTCCCATCCTCCTGTTCTCTCTCTCTCCATCCTCCTCCCATCCTCCTGTTCTCTCTCTCTCCATCCTCCTCCCATCCTCCTGTTCTCTCTCTCCCCATCCTCCTCAAATCCTCCTGTTCTCTCTCTCCATCCTCCTCCCATCCTCCTGTTCTCTCTCTCATCCTCCTCCCATCCTCCTGTTCTCTCTCTCCATCCTCCTCCCATCCTCCTGTTCTCTCTCTCCATCCTCCTCCCATCCTCCTGTTCTCTCTCTCTCTCCATCCTCCTCCCATCCTCCTGTTCTCTCTCTCCATCCTCCTCCCATCCTCCCGTTCTCTCTCTCCATCCTCCTCCCATCCTCCTGTTCTCTCTCTCCATCCTCCTCCCATCCTCCTGTTCTCTCTCTCCATCCCCTCCCATCGTTCTCTCTCTCCATCCTCCTCCCATCCTCCTGTTCTCTCTCTCCATCCTCCTCCCATCCTCCTGCTCTCTCTCCATCCTCCTCCCATCTTCTCTCTCTCTCCATCCTCCTCCCATCCTCCTGTTCTCTCTCTCCCCATCCTCCTCAAATCCTCCTGTTCTCTCTCTCCATCCTCCTCCCATCCTCCTGTTCTCTCTCTCATCCTCCTCCCATCCTCCTGTTCTCTCTCTCTCCATCCTCCTCCCATCCTCCTGTTCTCTCTCTCCATCCTCCTCACATCCTCCTGTTCTCTCTCTCTATCCTCCTCCCATCCTCCTGTCTCTCTCTCTACATCCTCCTCCCATCCTCCTGTTCTCTCTCTCCATCCTCCTCCCATCCTCCTGTTCTCTCTCTCCCCATCCTCCTCCCATCCTCCTCCCATCCTCCGTCTCTCTCTCCACCTCCTCCCATCCTCCTGTTCTCTCATCCTTTCTCCTGTTGTCTCTCTCTCCATCCTCCTCCCATCCTCCTGTTCTCTCTCTCTCCATCCTCCTCCCATCATCCTGTTCTCTCTCTCTCCATCCTCCTCCCATCCTCCTGTTCTCTCTCTCCATCCTCCTCCCATCCTCCTGTTCTCTCTCTCCCCATCCACCTCCCATCCTCCTGTTCTCTCTCTCCATCCTCCTCCCATCCTCCTGTTCTCTCTCCATCCTCCTCCCATTCTCCTTTTCTCTCTCTCCATCCTCCTCCCATCCTCCTGTTCTCTCTCGCCATCCTCCTCCCATCCTCCTGTTTCTCTATCTCTCCATCCACCTCCCATCCTCCTGTTCTCTCTCTCCATCCTCCTCCCATCCTCCTGTTCTCTCTCTCCATCCTCCTCCCATTCTCCTTTTCTCTCTCTCTCCATCCTCCTCCCATCCTCCTGTTCTCTCTCTCCATCCTCCTCCCATCCTCCTGTTCTCTCTCTCCCTCCATCCTCCTCCCATCCTCCTGTTCTCTCTCTCTCCATCCTCCTCCCATCCTCCTGTTCTCTCAGCCTGACTATTATCTCTCAGTGTGGAGGTGAAAGGATCCATCCTGGTTGTCAAGGTGTCCACAGGGGGGATCCGTGCTGTCAAACAGAACACTAGAGCTGAGGTTGGACCTGTGGCGCTGCCTGAAATCACACTCTATTCCCTACTACCTTTGACCCATAATGTGGTGCCCTGTCAAGGTAATAAGGTGTAATCTCAGAGGCAGCCAAAGTGTTTCCAGGGGTCACCAAGAGTTGATGAAGGCTTCCTAGTGCATACACAGGGACACTGAGGGGATCTGCTGTCTCCCTGGCAACTATCCAGTCCATGCTGAGTTTAAAGACCTGGACCAGGAAAATGTTCAGGAGGGTGCAATGTCTTTATTGAGTTTAACGAGATGCTTCGTGATTTTGGCAATGAAGCCCTTTATCTACTTCCCCAGAGTCAGATGAACTCATGGATACCACTTTTATGTCTCTGCATCCAGTATGAAGGAAGTTGGAGATAGTTTCGCGAGCCAATGCTAACTAGTGTCAGAGCAATGACTGGAAGTCTATGTCTCAGTCTCAGGTCAGTTTGTCTCAGGTCTCAGGTCAGTTTGTCTCAGGTCTCAGGTCAGTTTTAACAGAGCTCCAGGGGACTCTCTCAGGTCTCAGGTCAGTTGGTCTCAGTCTCAGGTCAGTTTGTCTCAGGTCAATTTGTCTCAGTCTCAGGTCAGTTTGTCTCAATCTCAGGTCAGTTTGTCTCAGTCTCAGGTCAGTTTGTCTCAGTCTCAGGTCAGTTTGTCTCAGGTCTCAGGTCAGTTTGCTTCTCAGGTCAGTTTGTCTCAGTCTCAGGTCAGTTCTCAGTCTCCAGTTTGTCTCGTCTCAGCTCAGGTCAGTTTGTCTCAGTCTCAGGTCAGTTTGTCTCAGTCTCAGGTCAGTTTGTCTCAGTCTCAGGTCAGTTTGTCTCAGTCTCAGGTCAGTTTGTCTCAGGTCTCAGGTCAGTTTGTCTCAGTCTCAGGTCAGTTTGTCTCAGTCTCAGGTCAGTTTGTCTCAGTCTCAGGTCAGTTTGTCTCAGTCTCAGGTCAGTTTGTCTCAGGTCTCAGGTCAGTTTGTCTCAGTCTCAGGTCAGTTTGTCTCAGTCTCAGTCTCAGGTCAGTTTGTCTCAGTCTCAGGTCAGTTTGTCTCAGTCTCAGGTCAGTTTGTCTCAGGTCTCAGGTCAGTTTGTCTCAGGTCTCAGGTCAATTTTAACAGAGCTCCAGGGGACTGTCTCAGGTCTCAGGTCAGTTTGTCTCAGGTCTCAGGTCAATTTTAACAGAGCTCCAGGGGACTGTCTCAGGTCTCAGGTCAGTTTTTCTCAGGTCTCAGCTCCAGGGGACTGTCTCAGGTCTCAGGTCAGTTTGTCTCAGGTCTCAGGTCAGTTTTAACAGAGCTCCAGGGGACTGTCTCAGGTCTCAGCACTAATATGGGCTGTCTGGAGTGATGCAGTTGTTGTACCTTTCAAAGTCAGCGTCTGACATGGCACCCTATTCCCTATATAGTGCACTACTTTTGACCAGGGCATTAGTAGTGCGCTATATATACAGAATAGGGTGCCATTTGGGACGATGACCTCGACCTGATTACCTGTTGACAACTAACAGTGGTTCTCTGGGCGTTCATTTCCATGTGATTAGCTTCAGGGTAGAACAGCGCAGAGACACACTGGATTCTACTTGGTTATAAACAACTGATTATTAACCAGGCCATGTTGTAATTATGTTGTTAACCTGTTTATAATAGCAATAAGGCACCTCAGGGGGTTGTGGTGTGTTGGCCATATACGACACCCCCTCTGGCCTCATTGCTTAAATAAATTCCTGTGGAAAATACATTTGTATTTTCCCTTAAAGCACAGAATTAATTCTATGTGGATTAGATTTTACATTTCATGAAATAATGATCACAATAACACCGGCATTGTGTGAAATCACTCTGTGGGTAAAGTGCTGTCCTTCACACACTTCTATACACATTATGCAGCGTCTCATCCATCCCCTCCCCTCCTCTTCTCTCCTCAGCACCATAAAATCACAATGCAGCAGAGAGGAAATGTTGACATCAACCCAAACTTAAACGGGCCTGTGAGGATGACCAATTAATTCCGCCAGCCAATTAGTGATTCTGTGTTTACTCCAGAGTTGTTGAACACGCAGATCAGGGGGAGGCAGGGGGGAGAGAGGGGGGGGAAACCAGGGTGGAGACAGGGGAATGGGGGGGGCTAGGGGAGACAGGGGTGACAGGAGGAGGCTGGGGGGGTGACTGGGGGGATAGGGGGAGGTTGGGAGAGAAAGGGGGAGACTAGGTTCATTAATAATTCCTCCTAAAGACGCTGGGCACCTCGGCTCATCTCTCCTCTACTGTAGCACGGGAAGAGGAAGTTAGAGGAAGTGTTTGATGTGGGGAACGGAGGTATTTCACCCCATATTAAACAGCAGCAGTACTGACTCAGGTGTTGCAGTCTAATAGGTCCTCTGGGACAGGTGGTGCTAGCAGAGCAGGAAATGATGCTGCTTCCTCACAATACAATAACAACACTACTGACGCCTTCGTCTCCTCTCAGCACTGAGCTGAAACACTGTGGTGCTGTGCAGGGGTGATGAGAAGTGGAACATTATACTAGAAACAATTACAATTCTACCTGAGACCAGTTATTTTGTTTACTTACCAAAGTTACATAGTGTGTGTGGTTTATTGAAAATGTTTCAGCATTGCAAGAAATCAAGCATATTTTTTTTAGAACACAGTCTAGATTTAATAATAATCTGTTATTGCAAACTAGAAACATCTTTATTTTTTATTTCCATACAAAAATAAATGATACCTTTTTATACTTCACTGAAATGAAACATTACTTTGAAGTTGAACCGTTTAACTTCCAACCTTTAAGTCTATTATACAAAGAAAGATTGGTATAAACAGTGTAACTAAAGTAGTGATATGAGTCAACGAGTCAAAGTTATTAAAATATAAAGAGCATACTCCCACCAGCAAGCTAATCATAGCCTGACAAATGACATGTGTCACGTTGTTTATGAACTTTTAAACAGTTGATTTAAAGTATTCTATGTAAGTATTTTTGCTCTCACTGAATAAAAGCACAACAACACAACTGGTGACATTGTAGATTGGTTTCCATAGAAATGCTTTTCATTCTGCTGTAATTAACAGATTTATATGCATATATGACAGAAAAGTGTAATGTTTTGAGGGAAACTGATGTGAAAATTGCGACTGAAATACAATTAGTAAATTAGTAGATGACAACGTTCTGAGCACCTGTTCTAAGGCCACATAAAAACAATGAACCTGGTAGTGAGAATGCTCTATATCAACTAATAACTGATTTAATATCTCACACTGTTCCCTGGCAGTTTACTGCTATTAGCTATAATACCCAATAACTGGGTTATCAATGATTTGAACAGTGTGATTGTGAAAATACATTATGCCTTGCAGCAAAATGAAGACAGAGCTGTGGGTAAATAATGGACCTTCTTATCTGCTCTGTCTTACATCTGTTCAGTCTCTTCTAAATTAAATCAACTAATTAAAATGTATTTTTTCAAAAAATAACATATAGTTTGGATTCAGATTGTAGTGTTCTTGTTTGCTGTATTTTAGAAACATAAAACAACAATACAAATAATAGAGTATAAAGAGTTTTCCAAATAAAAAAGAAATGAAAAGAGCTAGAGGTGAATGGTCCTCTGTAGCTCAGCTGGTAGAGCACGGCGCTTGTAACGCCAAGGTAGTGGGTTCGATCCCCGGGACCACCCATACACAAAAAAAATTTATGCACGCATGACTGTAAGTCGCTTTGGATAAAAGCGTCTGCTAAATGGCATATTATTATTATTATTATTATAAAAAGAGGTAAACTGAAATTCATACTGTAGACACTGAAGATATGAGGATAAAGCAGCACAGGTACAATGAACAGGATGACTTTTCCTCAGGATGATACATGCTTATAAATTACAATGATTTATAACATGAATGTATTCTTTTTTTTCAAAGAGATCGAAAAAACGTTGTGGTAATTTAATCAATACTTTCTTTCTGATGAGACATTAACTCTGAAGGCTAACAGCTCAGTGTAAAAATGCTTATTAGGACCGCAATAACTCCATCATATATTTAAAGCCATTTTACATGTCACCCACCTCCCTCCCTCCTACAGTCTCTCTCTTCTCCTCTCTTTCTCTCTCTCTCTTTCTCTCTCTCTCTCTGTCTTTCCATTTCTAAATGTAAAATCCTTTAAGGGAAGAGAGCGGCAGAGCGCAGGGTACTGGAGAATGTGTTGCATGGCCTGCAGGGTACTGGAGAATGTGTTGCATGGCCTGCAGAATGCAGGGTACTGGAGAATGTGTTGCATGGCCTGCAGGGTACTGGAGAATGTGTTGCATGGCCTGCAGGGTACTGGAGAATGTGTTGCATGGCCTGCAGAGCGCAGGGTACTGGAGAATGTGTTGCATGGCCTGCAGAGTGCAGGGTACTGGAGAATGTGTTGCATTGCCTGCAGAACGCAGGGTACTGGAGAATGTGTTGCATGGCCTGCAGAGTGCAGGGTACTGTAGAATGTGTTGCATGGTCTGCAGAATGCAGGGTACTGGAGAATGTGTTGCATGGCCTGCAGGGTACTGGAGAATGTGTTGCATGGCCTGCAGAGTGCAGGGTACTGGAGAATGTGTTGCATGGCCTGCAGGGTACTGGAGAATGTGTTGCATGGCCTGCAGGGTACTGGAGAATGTGTTGCATGGCCTGCAGAGTGCAGGGTACTGGAGAATGTGTTGCATGGCCTGCAGGGTACTGGAGAATGTGTTGCATGGCCTGCAGAGTGCAGGGTACTGGAGAATGTGTTGCATGGCCTGCAGGGCACTGGAGAATGTGTTGCATGGCCTGCAGAGTGCAGGGTACTGGAGAATGTGTTGCATGGCCTGCAGAGTGCAGGGTACTGGAGAATGTGTTGCATGGCCTGCAGAGTGCAGGGTACTGGAGAATGTGTTGCATGGCCTGCAGCCTAATATAACGGTGATGAAGTCATTAATTCAGCTGATTAAGTTGGCCTTTGGGTTAAAGAAAAATCCTATCCGTCTCCCTTTGAGATGTAACTGGGGGAGCAGAGGAGAGGGAACAGCCAGCTAATTAGCACAGAAAAGGAGGAGAGGAAGGAGGGGGGACAGAACGGTGGTTTGACTGAACTATTAATGAGGCATGTTTGCCATCACGCTGCCTGCCAGGCGAGACGTTCCTTCTCTCAGAGACGAGGCGAGGCGAAGCTACCTTTGAGCCGCAGCATTGCTACTTAATGACGTGAGACGAGACAGAGAGAGAGAAGAGAAGTTAGGGTGAGATGTCAGTTTCCTCTCTGTCTAATGAGCTTGTTGTTGGATGCAAAGAAGAAAGGAATAAAGAAGAGTGAGAAGAAAACAGGTTTGGTTCCTGCCCTGTCTTCCTTTGAGCAAGATGCTGCTGTGGTACATCAATAACTTGGTAAACATCAGAGGGCAGGAATGGTTTTGTAGCATTCTAAGAGAATAATATCTCCTGGCATTATATCGTCTGATTTCGTCTCAGTGCACCACGGTTGTATGTCACACAGTATGTAGGTAGGTCAGAGAATATTAAGACATTTCCCCTGGCACAGTACTGTATCTAGGGGTGTTCTGAATACCTCTCCCTGGCACAGTACTGTATCTAGGGGTGTTCTGAATACGTCTCCCTGGCACAGTACTGTATCTAGGGGTGTTCTGAATACCTCTCCCTGGCACCGTATTGTATCTAGGGGTGTTCTGAATACCTCTCCCTGGCACAGTACTGTATCTAGGAGTGTTCTGAATACCTCTCCCTGGCACAGTACTGTATCTAGGGGTGTTCTGAATACCTTTCCCTGGCACAGTACTGTATCTAGAGGTTTTCTGAATACCTCTCCCTGGCACCGTACTGTATCTAGGGGTGTTCTGAATACGTCTCCCTGGCACAGTACTGTATCTAGGGGTGTTCTGAAAACCTCTCCCTGGCACAGTACTGTATCTAGGGGTGTTCTGAATACCTCTCCCTGGCACCGTACTGTATCTAGGGGTGTTCTGAATACGTCTCCCTGGCACAGTACTGTATCTAGGGGTGTTCTTCGATACTAGTCCTCTATACTGAATGTCTCTCCCTATAGGTAAAGCTGCTGCATGTATCTGACTGTTTACAGTTGAATACATGTAGCTACATCAGTTTACAGTTGAACACATGTAGCTACATCAGTTTACAGTTGAACACATGTAGCTACATCAGTTTACAGTTGAACACATGTAGCTACATCAGTTTACAGTTGAACACATGTAGCTACATCAGTTTACAGTTGAACACATGTAGCTACATCAGTTTACAGTTGAACACATGTAGCTACATCAGTTTACAGTTGAACACATGTAGCTACATGGCAAAGACATTTAGTTTATGATTATCATCATTCTAACCACAGATGTTGAGCCCAGAACCACTGTGATATGGACTAAGCAGAACTGCTGACTAAATCCAGACAGTTGTTGATCCCTCTTTCAAACCCTCAGACATCTCACAGGTTGAAGAAATCACATAATATCATAATCAAACAGTATTGATTTGAACTCATTCATGTGCTGAGGACCGCAGCCAGTAATGTGCTGAGGACTACAGACAGTAATGTGCTTACCGTGTAATGTGTATGTTATGTAGTGAGCAGTCTCCTTCTCCTCCCTGTTCATGAGATGGTTTTAATGTGGTTGACGGTATATACATTTGACATTTTAGTAATTTAGCAGACGCTCTTATCCAGAGAGACTTACAGTTAGTGAGTGCATACATTTTCTTTCATACTGGGGCCCCGTGGGAATCGAACCCACAACTCTGGCATTGCAAGCGCCATGCTCTACCAACTGAGCTACAGGGGACTATTGGTAGCAGTAGATTGTGGAAGCCTGGGAGAGATGGATTGTTTACCGGGATAGTATTTAACTTCTGTTACATTACCCCTCTAATCAAATCAATGAAGGAGAAGTTTGTACATGAACAAGACTGTTAATTTAGAGCGAGAGAGAGAGAGACATATTTATGTTCATTTATTTTCCCATTTGTACTTTAACTATTTGCACATCATTACAACACTGTATATAGAAATAATATGACATTTGAAATGTCTTTATTATTTTGGAACTTCTGAGTGTAATGTTTACTGTTAATATTTATTGTTTATTTCACTTTTGTTTATTATCTACTTCACTTGCTTTGGCAATGTTAACATACGTTTCCCACGGCAATCAAATTGAATTTAATTTAATTGAGAGAGAGAGAAAGAGAGATAGATAGATATATTACTATTTTCTACATTGTAGAATAGTAGTGAAGACATCAAAACTATGAAATAACACATATGGAATCATGTAGTAACAAATATATTTTATATTTGAGATTCTTCAAAGTAACCACCCTTTGCCTTGATGACAGCTTTGCACACTCTTTGCAAAAATATATTTAGATTTGTTTTAAAAGAAATTGGTTACTACATGATTTAAAAATAAAGATAAACCCTAGAATGAGTAGGTGTGTCCAAACCTTTGACTGGTACTGTATATATATATATATATATATATATATATATATATATATATATATATCATATATACAGTGGGGAGAACAAGTATTTGATACATACCAGATTTTGCAGGTTTTCCTCACTTACAAAGCTAATGTAGAGGTCTGTAATTAACTCATAGTACACTTCAACTGTAGAGAGACGGAATCTAAAACAAAAATCCAGAAAATCACATTGTATCAGTTTTTAAGTAATTAATTAGCATTTTATTGCATGACATAAGTATTTGATCACCTACCAACCAGTAAGAATCCTGGCTCTCACGGACCTGTTAAATTTAATTTACAGAAGTTCCCGTTCTCCACTCATTACCTATATTAACTGCACCTGTTTGAACTCGTTACCTGTATAAAGCACACCTGTCCACACACTCAATCAAACAGACTCCGACCCCTCCCACAATGGCCAAGACCAGAGAGCTGTGTAAGGACATCAGGGATAAAATTGTAGACCTGCACAATGTTGGGATGGGCTACAGGACAAGGCAAGAAGCGGTGAGAAGGCAACAACTGTTGGCACAATTATTAGAAAATGGAAGAAGTTCAAGATGACGGTCAATACACCCTCAGTCTGGGGCTCCATGCAAGATCTCACCTCGTGGGGCATCAATGATCATGAGGAAAGTGAGGGATCAGCCCAGAACTACACGGCAGGGACCTGGTCAATGACCTGAAGAGAGCTGGGACCACAGTCTCAAAGAAAACCATTAGTAACACACTACGCCGTCATGGATTAAAATCCTGCAGCGCCACGCAAGGTTCCCCCTGCTCCAAGCCAGCGCATGTCGAGGCCCGTCTGAAGTTTGCCAATGACCATCTGGATGATCCAGAGAGGAATGGGAGAAGGTCATGTGGTCTGATGAGACAAAAATATAGCTTTTTGGTCTAAACTCCATCGCCGTGTTTGGAGGAAGAAGAAGGATGAGTACAACCCCAAGAACACCATCCCAAACGTGAAGCATGGAGGTGGAAACATCATTCTTTGGGGATGCTTTTTCTGCAAAGGGGACAGGACGACTGCACGTATTGAGGGAGGATGGATGGGAGGTTATGTATTGCGTAGATCTTGACCAACAACCTCCTTCCCTCAGTAAGAGCATTGAAGATGGGTCGTGGCTGGGTCTTCCAGCATGACAACGACCCAAAACACAGCCAGGGCAAACAAGGAGTGGCTCCGTAAAGAAGCATCTCAAGGTCCTGGAGTGGCCTAGCCAGTCTCAGACCTGAAACCAATAGAACATCTCGAGGGAAAGAAAGTCAGATATTGCCCAGTGACAGGAAACCTGGAAGGATCTGGAGAAGGTTGTAGGGAGGAGGCCAGTGAAGCTGCAGTGTGTGCAAACCGGTCAAGACCTACAGGAAAGATAGATAAACAAAGGTTTGTATCAGAATAATTTGCTTTTCTGATGTATCAAATACTTAGTTATGCAATAAAATGCTAATTAATATTAAAATATAATGTGATTTTGGATTTTTGTTTTAGATTCGTTCTCACAGTTGAAGTGTACTAATGGGATACAAATTACAGACCCTACATGCTTTGTAAGTAGGAGAAAACCTGCAAAATCGGCAGTGTATCAAATAATTTTGTTCTCCCTACTGTGTATATATATAGATATATATATATATATATATAGAGAGAGAGAGAGAGAGGATATTGAAAAAGAGATGATCTCTGTAATGAAAGAAGCCCTTTCTGGCTCATCAGAGTCTCTTAATAACAAACCCCCAGGTGGTGGCTGCTACTTTTCAATGAGAGGTACCAAAGAAAAGAGAGAGGAAGAGGAGGATGGAGACTAAGGGAAGAGGGCTGCTCACAGGTGCCAGCTCTGCTGATGGGCTAGCTCTGCTGAGATCCCAGCGACACACATGAGGCTAAAGGCTTCTGTCAGCCAGTCAGTCAGTCAGTCAGTCAGTCAGAGGAGAAAGCCTCCCTATGTGAACGTTTCCTCACGTCTCCTCATGTCTCCTCATGTCTCCTCATGTCTACCACGCCCTCATGTCTCCTCTCAGCCCATGTCTCCTCAGCATGTCTCCCGATTTCTCCTTAGGTGTCTCCATACATGTCCCCTCATGTCTCCTACAGTTTCGTGTCTTCAGAGTGGCCCACAGCGGCCTGGGTTCAACCAGTTGGGGTGGCTAGGAGGGAGGAGAGAGCGGAGAACTAAGAATAAGAGGAGAGACACTAAGAGAAGAAGGAGGAGAGGAAGAACTAGAAGACTGAGAGAGGAGAGACACTAGAGAGAGGGAGAGACACTAGAGAGAGGAGGGACACTAGAGAGAGGAGAACGGAGAGAGGAGAGACACTAGAGAGAGGAGAGACATAGAGAGAGGAGAGAACTAGAGAAGAGAAGAGAGAAAGAGAGAGGAGAAATAGGGGGAGAACTAGAGAGAGGAGGGAACAGAGAGAGGAGAGACACTAGAGAGAGGGAGAACTAGAGAGAGGAGAGACACTAGAGAGAGGAGAGACACCTGTAGAGAGAGGAGAGAGACTAGAGAGGAGGAGGGA
The DNA here is from genome assembly GCF_020615455.1 of Coregonus clupeaformis. Taxonomy (NCBI): domain Eukaryota; kingdom Metazoa; phylum Chordata; class Actinopteri; order Salmoniformes; family Salmonidae; genus Coregonus; species Coregonus clupeaformis. Next base: position 15,837,530 of record NC_059208.1, read on the forward strand.
CACTAGAGAGAGGAGATACACTAGAGAGAGGAGAGACACTAGAGAGAGGAGAGACACTAGAGAGAGGAGAGACACTAGAGAGAGGAGAGACACTAGAGAGAGGAGAGACACTAGAGAGAGGAGGGACACTAGAGAGAGGAGAGACACTAGAGAGAGGAGAGACACTAGAGAGAGGAGAGAGACTAGAGAGAGGAGGGAGACACTCAGAGAGAGGAGAGACAAGAGAGAGGAGAGACACTAGAGAGAGGAGAGACATAGAGAGAGGAGAGAACTAGAGAGAGGAGAGAAAGAGAGAGGAGAGAACAGAGAGAGGAGAGACACTAGAGAGAGGGAGAGACACGAGAGAGGAGAGAACTAGAGACAAGAGAGAGAGAGAACAAGAGAAGAGAGAGGAAGACACTAGAGAGAGGAGAGACACTAGAGAGAGGAGAGACACTAGAGAGAGGAGAGGAGAACTAGAGAGAGGAGGAGACACTAGAGAGAGGAGAGACACTAGAGAGAGAGGACACAAAAAAAAAAAGAAACTAGAACGAGAGAAAAGAGGAAAGAGAGAGGAGAGAACTAGGAGAGAGGAGAGAAAAGAGAGAGGAGAGACACTAGAGAGAGGAGAGACACTAGAGAGAGGAGAGACACTAGAGAGAGGAGAGAACTCAGAGAGAGGAGAGACACTAGAGAGAGGAGAGACACTAGGAGAGAGGAGAGAACTAGAGAGAGGAAAAGAGAGAGAGGGAGACACTAGAGAGAGGAGGGACACTAGAGAGAGAGAGACACTAGAAGAGGAGAGACACTAGAGAGAGGAGAGACACTAGAGAGAGGAGAGACACTAGAGAGAGGAGAGACACTAGAGAGAGGAGAGACACTAGAGAGAGAGAGAGAGACTAGAGAGAGTGAGAGACACTAGAGAGAGGAGGGACACTAGAGAGAGGAGAGACACTAGAGAGAGGAGGGACACTAGAGAGAAGAGAGACATCTAGAGAGAGGAGAAGACACATAGAGAGAGGAGAGACAATAGAGAGAGGGAGAGACACGCTAGAGAGAGAGAGACACTAGAGAGAGGAGGAGACACTAGAGACGAGGAGGGGAGACACTAGAGAGAAGAGAGACACTGAGAGAGAGGAGAGACACTAGAGAGGAGAGACACTAGAAGAGAGAGACACTAGGAGAGAGGAGAGACATAGAGAGAGGAGAGACACTAGAGAGAGGGAACACTAGAGAGAGGAGAGAACCAGAGAGAGGAGAGACACTAGAGAGAGGAGAGACACTAGAGAGAGGAGAGACACTAGAGAGAGGAGAGAAATAGAGAGAGGAGAGAACAGAGAGAGGAGAGAACTAGAGAGAGGAGAGACACTAGAGAGAGGAGAGACACTAGAGAGAGGAGAGACACTAGAGAGAGGAGAGACACTAGAGAGAGGGAGGGAGACACTAGAGAGAGGAGAGAACTAGAGAGAGGAGAGACACTAGAGAGAGGAGAGAAACAGAGAGAGGAGAGAACTAGAGAGAGGAGAGACACTAGAGAGAGGAGGGAGAGAACTGAGGAGAGGAGGAGAGATAACTAGAGAGAGAGAGACAATAGAGAGAGGAGAGAACTAGAGAGAGGAGAGACACTAGAGAGAGGAGAGAACTAGAGAGAGGAGACGGAGAGGAGAGACACTAGAGAGAGGAGAGAGACAGAGAGAGAGAGAACAGGAGAGGAGAGACACTAGAGAGAGGAGAGACACTAGAGAGAGGAGAGAACTAGAGAGAGGAGAGAACAGAGAGGAGAGACACTAGAGAGAGGAGAGACACAGAGAAGAGGAACAGGGAGAGAGAACAGAGAGAACTAGAGAGAGGAGAGAATAGGGAGGAGAGACACTAGAGAGAGGAGAGACACTAGAGAGAGGAGGGAGACATAGAGAGAGGAGGGACACTAGAGAGAGGAGGGACACTAGAGAGAGGAGAGACACTAGAGAGAGGAGAGACACTAGAGAGAGGAGAGACACTAGAGAGAGGAGAGACACAGAGAGAGGAAGACACTAGAGAGAGGGAGAGAGACTAGAGAGAGGAGAGACACTAGGAGAGAGGAGAGACACAGAGAGAGGAGAGACACTAGAGAGAAAAGAACAGAGAGAGGGAAAGAGAGGAGAGACACTAGAGAGAGGAGAGAACAGAGAGGAGAGAACTAGAGAGAGGAGAGACACTAGAGAGAGGAGAGACACTAGAGAGAGGAGAGACACTAGAGAGAGGAGAGACACTAGAGAGAGGAGAGACACTAGAGAGAGGAGAGAACTAGAGAGAGGAGAGACACTAGAGAGAGGAGGGAACTAGAGAGAGGAGAGACACTAGAGAGAGAGGGACACAGAGGAGAGAACAGAGAGAGGAGAGAACTAGAGAGAGGAGAGACACTAGAGAGAGGAGAGAACTAGAGAGAGGAGAGACACCAGAGAGAGGAGAGAACTAGAGAGAGGAGAGACACTAGAGAGAGGAGAGACACTAGAGAGAGGAGAGACACTAGAGAGAGGAAGAAAGAGAGAGGAAGAATAGAGAGAGGAGAGACACTAGAGAGAGGAGAGACACAGAAAGGAGAGACACTAGAGAGAGGAGAGAAAAAGAGGAGAGAACTAGAGAGAGGAGAGAAAGAGAAGGAGAGAAAAGAAGAAACTAAGAGGAGAGACATAGAAGAGAGACAAAAGAAAGAATAGAGAGAGAGAGAATAGAGAGAGAGAGAACTAGAGAGAGGAGAGACACTAAGAGAGAGAGAAAGAGAAGAACAAGAGAGAGGAGAGACACAGAGAGAGGAGAGAACTAGAGAGAGGAGAGACACTAGAGAGAGGAGAGACACTAGAGAGAGGAGAGACACAGAGAGAGGAGGGACACTAGAGAGAGGAGAGAAAGAGAGAGGAGAGACACAGAGAGAGGAGAGAACTAGAGAGAGGAGAGAAAGAGAGAGGAGAGACACTAGAGAGAGGAGAGACACTAGAGAGAGGAGAGACACAGGAGAGGAGAGACACTAGAGAGAGGAGAGACACTAGAGAGAGGAGAGAACTAGAGAGAGGAGAGACACTAGAGAGAGGAGAGAACAGAGAGAGGAGAGAATAAAGAGAGAGAACTAGAGAGAAGAGACACTAAGAAGGAGAGACACAGAGAGAGGAGAGAACAGAGAGAGGAAGAAAAGAAAAGAGAGAGAGAACTAAGAGAGAAGACACTAGAGAGAGGAGAGACACTAGAGAGAGGGAGAACTAGAGAGAGGAGAGAATAGAGAGAGGAGAGACACTAGAGAGAGGAGAGACACTAGAGAGAGGAGAGACACTAGAGAGAGGAGGAGACACTAGAGAGAGGAGAGAACTAGAGAGAGGAGGAGACACTAGAGAGAGGAGAGACACTAGAGAGAGGAGAGACACTAGAGAGAAGAGACACTAGAGAGAGGAGAGACACTAGAGAGAGGAGAGACATAGAGAGAGAGAGAAAAGAGAGAGAGACACTAGAGAGAGGAGAGAACTAGAGAGAGGAGAGACACTAGAGAGAGGAGAGACACTAGAGAGAGGAGGGAGACACTAGAGAGAGGAGAGAACTAGAGAGAGGAGAGACACTAGAGAGAGGAGAGACACTAGAGAGAGGAGAGAACTAGAGAGAGGAGAGAATAGAGAGAGAGAGAAAGAGAGGAGAGACACTAGAGAGAGGAGAGACACAAGAGAGGAGAACGAGAGAGGAGAGACACTAGGAGAGAGGAGAGACACTAGAGAGAGGAGAGACACTAGAGAGAGGAGAGACACTAGAGAGAGGAGAGAATAGAGAGAGGAGAGACATAGAGAGAGGAGAGACACTAGAGAGAGGAGAGACACTAGAGAGAGGAGGGACACTCAGAGAGAGGAGAGACACAAGAGAGAGGAGAGAATAGAGAGGGAGAGACAAGAGAGAAGAAATAGGAGAGGAGAGAATAGAGAGAGGAGAGACACTAGAGAGAGGAGAGACACTAGAGAGAGGAGAGACACTAGAGAGAGGAGAGACATAGAGAGAGAGAGACAAGAGAGAGAGACACAGAGAGAGGAGAGACACTAGAGAGAGGAGAGACAAGAGAGAGGAGAGACACTAGAGAGAGGAGACAAGAGAGAGGAGAGAATAGAGAGAGGAGAGAACTAGAGAGAGGAGAGACATAGAGAGAGGAGAGACACAGAGAGAGGAGAGACATAGAGAGAGGAGAGACATAGAGAGAGGAGAGACACTAGAGAGAGGAGAGACACTAGAGAGAGGAGAGACACTAGAGAGAGGAGAGACACTAGAGAGAGGAGAGAACAGAGAGAGGAGAGACATAGAGAGAGAGAGAACTAGAGAGAGGAGAGACACTAGAGAGAGGAGAGACATAGAGAGAGAGAACTAGAGAGAGGAGAGAACTAGAGAGAGGAGAGACACTAGAGAGAGGAGAGACACTAGAGAGAGGAGAGACACAGAGAGAGGAGAGAACTAGAGAGAGGAGAGATAATAGAGAGAGGAGAGAAAGAGAGAGGAGAGAGAGAAGAGAGAACGAGAGAGGAGGGACATAGAGAGAGGAGAGACACTAGAGAGAGAAAAGAGAGAGGGAGAGAACTAGAGAGAGAGAGAGACACTAGAGAGAGAGAGACATAGAGAGAGGAGAGACACTAGAGAGAGGAGAGACACTAGAGAGAGGAGAGACACTAGAGAGAGGAGAGACACAGAGAGAGGAGAGACACTAGAGAGAGGAGAGACACTAGAGAGAGGAGAGACACTAGAGAGAGGAGAGACACTAGAGAGAGGGAGAGACACTAGAGAGAGGAGAGAACAGAGAGAGGAAGACACAGAGAGAGGAGAGAAAGAGAGAGGAGAGAAAGAGAGAGGAGAGAACTAGAGAGAGGAGAGAAAGAGAGAGGAGGGGAGAACTAGAGAGAGGAGAGAAGAGAGAGGAGAGACACTAGAGAGAGGAGAGACACTAGAGAGAGGAGAGACACTAGAGAGAGGAGAGACACTAGAGAGAGGAGAGACACTAGAGAGAGGAGGGACACTAGAGAGAGGAGAGACACTAGAGAGAGGAGAGACACTAGAGAGAGGAGAGACACTAGAGAGAGGAGAGACATTTAGAGAGAGGAGAGACACTAGAGAGAGGAGAGACACTAGAGAGGGGCGAGACACTAGAGAGAGGATAGACACTAGAGAGAGGAGAGACACTAGAGAGAGGGGAGACACTAGAGAGAGGAGAGACACTAGAGAGAGGAGAGACACTAGAGAGAGGAGAGACACTAGAGAGAGGAGAGACACTAGAGAGAGGAGAGACACTAGAGAGAGGAGAGACACTAGAGAGAGGAGAGACACTAGAGAGAGGAGAGACACTAGAGAGAGGAGAGACACTAGAGAGAGGAGAGACACTAGAGAGAGGAGAGACACTAGAGAGAGGGGAGACACTAGAGAGAGGAGAGACACTAGAGAGAGGAGAGACACTAGAGAGAGGAGAGACACTAGAGAGAGGAGAGACACTAGAGAGAGGAGAGACACTAGAGAGAGGAGAGACACTAGAGAGAGGAGAGACACTGAGAGAGGAGAGACACTAGAGAGAGGAGAGACACTAGAGAGAGGAGAGACACTAGAGAGAGGAGAGACACTAGAGAGAGGGAGACACTAGAGAGAGGAGAGACACTAGAGAGAGGAGAGACACTAGAGAGAGGAGGGACACTAGAGAGAGGAGAGACACTAGAGAGAGGAGGGACACTAGAGAGAGGAGAGACACTAGAGAGAGGAGAGACACTAGAGAGAGGAGAGACACTAGAGAGAGGAGAGACACTAGAGAGAGAGGGACACTAGAGAGAGGAGAGACACTAAGAGAGGAGAGACACTAGAGAGAGGAGAGACATTAGGAGAGAGGAGAGACACTAGAGAGAGGAGAGACACTAGAGAGAGGAGAGACACTAGAGAGAGGAGAGACACTAGAGAGAGGAGAGACACTAGAGAGAGGAGGGGAGACACTAGAGAGAGGAGAGACACTAGAGAGAGGAGAGACACTAGAGAGAGGAGAGACACTAGAGAGAGGAGAGACACTAGAGAGAGGGAGAGACACTAGAGAGAGGAGAGACACTAGAGAGAGGAGAGACACTAGAGAGAGGAGAGACACTAGAGAGAGGAGGGAGACACTAGAGAGAGGAGAGACACTAGAGAGAGGAGAGACACTAGAGAGAGGAGAGACACTAGAGAGAGGAGAGACACTAGAGAGAGGAGAGACACAGAGAGGAGAGACACTAGAGAGAGGAGAGACACTAGAGAGAGGAGAGACACTAGAGAGAGGAGGGACATAGAGAGAGGAGAGACACTAGAGAGAGGAGAGACACTAGAGAGAGAGAGACACTAGAGAGAGGAGAGACACTAGAGAGAGGAGAGACACTAGAGAGAGGAGAGACACTAGAGAGAGGAGAGACACTAGAGAGAGGAGAGACACTAGAGAGAGGAGAGACACTAGAGAGAGAGAGACACTAGAGAGAGGAGAGACACAGAGAGAGGAGAGACACTAGAGAGAGGAGGACACTAGAGAGAGGAGAGACACTAGAGAAGGAGAGACACTAGAGAGAGGAGAGACACTAGAGAGAGGAGAGACACTAGAGAGAGGAGAGACACTAGAGAGAGGAGAGACACTAGAGAGAGGAGAGACACTAGAGAGAGGAGAGACACTAGAGAGAGGAGAGACACTAGAGAGAGGAGAGACACTAGAAGAGAGACACTAGAGAGAGGAGAGACACTAGAGAGAGGAGAGACACTAGAGAGAGAGATGAGAGACACTAGAGAGAGGAGAGACACTAGAGAGAGGAGAGACACTAGAGAGAGGAGAGACACTAGAGAGAGGGAGAGACACTAGAGAGGAGAGACACTAGAGAGAGGAGAGACACTAGGAGAGAGGAGAGACACTAGAGAGAGGAGAGACACTAGAGAGAGGGAGAGACACTAGAGAGAGAGAGAACTAGAGAGAGGAGAGACACTAGAGAGAGGAGAGACACTAGAGAGAGGAGAGACACTAGAGAGAGAGAGACACTAGAGAGAGGAGGAACTAGAAGAGGAGAGACACTAGAGAGAGGAGAGACACTAGAGAGAGGAGAGACACTAGAGAGAGGAGAGACACTAGAGAGAGGAGAGACACTAGAGAGAGGAGAGACACTAGAGAGAGGAGAGACACTAGAGAGAGGAGGGGAGACACTAGAGAGAGGAGAGACACTAGAGAGAGGAGAGACACTAGAGAGAGGAGAGACACTAGAGAGAGGAGAGACACTAGAGAGAGGAGAGACATTTAGAGAGAGGAGAGACACTAGAGAGAGGAGAGACACTAGAGAGAGGCGAGACACTAGAGAGAGGAGAGACACTAGAGAGAGGAGAGACACTAGAGAGAGGAGAGACACTAGAGAGAGGAGAGAGACACTAGAGAGAGGAGGGACACTAGAGAGAGGAGAGACACTAGAGAGAGGAGAGACACTAGAGAGAGGAGAGACACTAGAGAGAGGAGAGACACTAGAGAGAGGAGAGACACTAGAGAGAGGAGAGACACTAGAGAGAGGAGAGACACTAGAGAGAGGAGAGACACTAGAGAGAGGAGAGACACTAGAGAGAGGAGAGACACTAGAGAGAGGAGAGACACTAGAGAGAGGAGAGAAACTAGAGAGAGGAGAGACACTAGAGAGAGGAGAGACACTAGAGAGAGGAGAGAGACACTAGAGAGAGGAGAGACACTAGAGAGAGGAGACACTAGAGAGAGGAGAGACACTAGAGAGAGGAGAGACACTAGAGAGAGGAGAGACACTAGAGAGAGGAGAGACACTAGAGAGAGGAGAGACACTAGAGAGAGGAGAGACACTAGAGAGAGGAGAGACACTAGAGAGAGGAGAGACACTAGAGAGAGGAGAGACACTAGAGAGAGGAGAGACACTAGAGAGAGGAGAGACACTAGAGAGAGGAGAGACACTAGAGAGAGGAGAGACACTAGAGAGAGGAGAGACACTAGAGAGAGGAGAGACACTAGAGAGAGGAGAGACACTAGAGAGAGGAGAGACACTAGAGAGAGGAGAGACACTAGAGAGAGAGAGACACTAGAGAGAGAGGAGAGACACTAGAGAGAGGAGAGACATAGAGAGAGGAGAGACACTAGAGAGAGGAGAGACACTAGAGAGAGGAGAGACACTAGAGAGAGGAGAGACACTAGAGAGAGGGAGAGACACTAGAGAGAGGAGAGACACTAGAGAGAGGAGAGACACTAGAGAGAGGAGAGACACTAGAGAGAGGAGAGACACTAGAGAGAGGAGAGACACTAGAGAGAGGAGAGACACTAGAGAGAGGAGGGGAGACACTAGAGAGAGGAGAGACACTAGAGAGAGGAGAGACACTAGAGAGAGGAGAGACACTAGAGAGAGGAGAGACACTAGAGAGAGGAGAGACACTAGAGAGAGGAGACACTAGAGAGAGGAGAGACACTAGAGAGAGGAGAGACACTAGAGAGAGGAGAGACACTAGAGAGAGGAGAGACACTAGAGAGAGGAGAGACACTAGAGAGAGGAGAGACACTAGAGAGAGGAGACACTAGAGAGAGGAGAGACACTAGAGAGAGGAGAGACACTAGAGAGAGGAGAGACACTAGAGAGAGGAGAGACACTAGAGAGAGGAGAGACACTAGAGAGAGGAGAGACACTAGAGAGAGGAGAGACACTAGAGAGAGGAGAGACACTAGAGAGAGGGGAGACACTAGAGAGAGGAGAGACACTAGAGAGAGGAGAGACACTAGAGAGAGGAGAGACACTAGAGAGAGGAGAGACACTAGAGAGAGGAGAGACACTAGAGAGAGGAGAGACACTAGAGAGAGGAGAGACACTAGAGAGAGGAGAGACACTAGAGAGAGGGAGAGACACTAGAGAGAGGAGAGACACTAGAGAGAGGAGAGACACTAGAGAGAGGAGAGACACTAGGAGAGAGGAGAGACACTAGAGAGAGGAGAGACACTAGAGAGAGGAGAGACACTAGAGAGAGGAGAGACACTAGAGAGAGGAGGGACACTAGAGAGAGGAGAGACACTAAGAGAGGAGAGACACTAGAGAGAGGAGAGACACTAGAGAGAGGAGAGACACTAGAGAGAGGAGAGACACTAGAGAGAGGAGAGACACTAGAGAGAGGAGAGACACTAGAGAGAGGAGGGACACTAGAGAGAGGAGAGACACTAGAGAGAGGAGAGACACTAGAGAGAGGAGAGACACTAGAGAGAGGAGAGACACTAGAGAGAGGAGAGACACTAGAGAGAGGAGAGACACTAGAGAGAGAGGAGAGACACTAGAGAGAGGAGAGACACTAGAGAGAGGAGAGACACTAGAGAGAGGAGAGACACTAGAGAGAGGAGAGACACTAGAGAGAGGAGGAGACACTAGAGAGAGGAGAGACACTAGAGAGAGGAGAGACACTAGAGAGAGGAGGGACACTAGAGAGAGGAGGAGAGACACTAGAGAGAGGAGAGACACTAGAGAGAGGAGAGACACTAGAGAGAGGAGGGACACTAGAGAGAGGAGAGACACTAGAGAGAGGAGAGACACTAGAGAGAGGAGAGACACTAGAGAGAGGAGGGACACTAGAGAGAGGAGGGGAGACACTAGAGAGAGGAGGGACACTAGAGAGAGGAGGGACACTAGAGAGAGGAGAGACACTAGAGAGAGGAGAGACACTAGAGAGAGGAGAGACACTAGAGAGAGGAGAGACACTAGAGAGAGGAGAGACACTAGAGAGAGGAGAGACACTAGAGAGAGGGAGAGACACTAGAGAGAGGAGGGAGACACTAGAGAGAGGAGAGACACTAGAGAGAGGAGAGACACTAGAGAGAGGAGAGACACTAGAGAGAGGAGAGACACTAGAGAGAGGAGAGACACTAGAGAGAGGAGAGACACTAGAGAGAGGAGAGGACACTAGAGAGAGGAGAGACACTAGAGAGAGGAGAGACACTAGAGAGAGGAGAGACACTAGAGAGAGGAGAGACACTAGAGAGAGGAGAGACACTAGAGAGAGGAGGGGAGACACTAGAGAGAGGAGAGACACTAGAGAGAGGAGGGACACTAGAGAGAGGAGAGACACTAGAGAGAGGAGAGACACTAGAGAGAGGAGAGACACTAGAGAGGAGGGACACTAGAGAGAGGAGAGACACTAGAGAGAGGAGAGACACTAGAGAGAGGAGAGACACTAGAGAGAGGAGAGACACTAGAGAGGAGAGACACTAGAGAGAGGAGAGACACTAGAGAGAGGAGAGACACTAGAGAGAGGAGAGACACTAGAGAGAGGAGAGACACTAGAGAGAGGAGAGACACTAGAGAGAGGAGAGACACTAGAGAGAGGAGAGACACTAGAGAGAGGAGAGACACTAGAGAGAGGAGAGACACTAGAGAGAGGAGAGACACTAGAGAGAGAGAGAGACACTAGAGAGAGGAGAGACACTAGAGAGAGGAGGAGACACTAGAGAGAGGAGGGGACACTAGAGAGAGGAGAGACACTAGAGAGAGGAGAGACACTAGAGAGAGGAGGGACACTAGAGAGAGGAGGGGAGACACTAGAGAGAGGAGAGACACTAGAGAGGAGAGGACACTAGAGAGAGGAGAGACACTAGAGAGAGGAGAGACACTAGAGAGAGGAGAGACACTAGAGAGAGGAGAGACACTAGAGAGAGGAGAGACACTAGAGAGAGGAGAGACACTAGAGAGAGGAGAGACACTAGAGAGAGGAGAGACACTAGAGAGAGGAGGGACACTAGAGAGAGGAGAGACACTAGAGAGAGGAGGGACACTAGAGAGAGGAGAGACACTAGAGAGAGGAGAGACACTAGAGAGAGGAGAGACACTAGAGAGAGGAGAGACACTAGAGAGAGGAGAGAGACACTAGAGAGAGGAGAGACACTAGAGAGAGGAGAGACACTAGAGAGAGGAGGGACACTAGAGAGAGGAGAGACACTAGAGAGAGGAGGGGAGACACTAGAGAGAGGAGAGACACTAGAGAGAGGAGAGACACTAGAAGAGAGACACTAGAGAGAGGAGAGACACTAGAGAGAGGAGGGAGACACTAAGAGAGAGGAGAGACACTAGAGAGAGGAGAGACACTAGAGAGAGGAGGGAGACACTAGAGAGAGGAGGGACACTAGAGAGAGGAGAGACACTAGAGAGAGGAGGGACACTAGAGAGAGGAGAGACACTAGAGAGAGGAGGGGAGACACTAGAGAGAGGAGAGACACTAGAGAGAGGAGAGACACTAGAGAGAGGAGAGACACTAGAGAGAGGAGAGACACTAGAGAGAGGAGAGACACTAGAGAGAGGAGAGACACTAGAGAGAGGAGAGACACTAGAGAGAGGAGAGACACTAGAGAGAGGAGAGACACTAGAGAGAGGAGAGACACTAGAGAGAGGAGAGACACTAGAGAGAGGAGAGACACTAGAGAGAGGAGAGACACTAGAGAGAGGAGAGACACTAGAGAGAGGAGGGACACTAGAGAGAGGAGAGACACTAGAGAGAGGAGAGACACTAGAGAGAGGAGGAGACACTAGAGAGAGGAGGGACACTAGAGAGAGGAGAGACACTAGAGAGAGGAGAGAGAGACACTAGAGAGAGGAGAGACACTAGAGAGAGGGAGAGACACTAGAGAGAGGAGAGACACTAGAGAGAGGAGAGACACTAGAGAGAGGAGAGACACTAGAGAGAGGAGAGACACTAGAGAGAGGAGAGACACTAGAGAGAGGAGGGACACTAGAGAGAGGAGGGACACTAGAGAGAGGAGGGGAGACACTAGAGAGAGGAGAGACACTAGAGAGAGGAGGGACACTAGAGAGAGGAGAGACACTAGAGAGAGGAGAGACACTAGAGAGAGGAGAGACACTAGAGAGAGGAGAGACACTAGAGAGAGGAGGGACACTAGAGAGAGGAGAGACACTAGAGAGAGGAGAGACACTAGAGAGAGGAGGGACACTAGAGAGAGGAGAGACACTAGAGAGAGGAGAGACACTAGAGAGAGGGGACCGAGGAGACACTAGAGAGAGAGAGGGAGACACTAGAGAGAGGAGAGACACTAGAGAGAGGAGAGACTAGAGAGAGGAGAGACACTAGAGAGAGGAGAGACACTAGAGAGGAGGGACACTAGAGAGAGGAGAGACACTAGAGAGAGGAGAGACACTAGAGAGAGGAGAGACACTAGAGAGAGGAGGGACACTAGAGAGAGGAGGGAGACACTAGAGAGAGGAGAGACACTAGAGAGAGGAGGGACACTAGAGAGAGGAGGGGAGACACTAGAGAGAGGAGAGACACTAGAGAGAGGAGAGACACTAGAGAGAGGAGAGACACTAGAGAGAGGAGAGACACTAGAGAGAGGAGTGAAACTAGAGAGAGGAGAGACACTAGAGAGAGGAGGGAAACTAGAGAGAGGAGAGACACTAGAGAGAGGAGGGACACTAGAGAGAGGAGAGACACTAGAGAGAGGAGGGACACTAGAGAGAGGAGGGGAGACACTAGAGAGAGGAGAGACACTAGAGAGAGGAGGGACACTAGAGAGAGGAGGGACACTAGAGAGAGGAGAGACACTAGCAGAGGAGAGACACTAGAGAGAGGAGAGACACTAGAGAGAGGAGAGACACTAGAGAGAGGAGTGAAACTAGAGAGAGGAGGGACACTAGAGAGAGGAGGGACACTGGGCACTGCCTTCAATAAACAGTCAGCTAGACAGACTGTTGGGATGGAAGAGTGTCGTCCATTTCTGTTCCAGAACCCTTGTTCCAGTCCGTCTGGAGGGACCATGAGGAGAGCTGATACAGACTGTCCCAGATCCACTTCTGGCCCTGTACCAGAGGAAGGAAACAACATCTATGGATGAAAAGATTTCAAATGAGTTTTGAGTTTCCCTGTAAGATTCTCTATCCTTCCTCATTAAGATTCACCATGCCAATTAGGATGTATACTTCTGTGGTAGATTTAAAACCATATCAAAGGAGAAATGTATTAACATTCAGCTTTTACTAGTTTTTTACACCAATTCTCCACACCTTCAGTGACAGTAATGGATTCAAGGTTACTGGATGAATAATCCAACTTCTTCTAACAGAATCACTATGTAAGCAGCTTCATCCTTCTGTCTGTGCTCATGCTGGTTATTTTTGTGCCGTTTAGACCGAACAAGAAAGTAAAAAAGCTCTCACTACAAAGAGTTTTATAGTGCTTTAATAGACGCATTAAATGAATAAGACCTTGTAGGCATTAGGTTAATTACGCATGTATTAACAGACCCCCCTATCCTCTGTACTATAATGATCACATCCTCACCCACAGTAGCTCACGTTGCTGTCTGTGATGCTGCCTCTGTATTATAATGATCACATCCTCACCCACAGTAGCTCACGTTGCTGTCTGTGATGCTGCCTCTATATTATAATGATTACATCCTCACCCACAGTAGCTCACGTTGCTGTCTGTGATGCTGCCTCTGTATTATAATGATCACATCCTCACCCACAGTAGCACACGTTGCTGTCTGTGATGCTGCCTCTGTATTATAATGATCACATCCTCACCCACAGTAGCTCACGTTGCTGTCTGTGATGCTGCCTCTGTATTATAATTATCACATCCTCACCCACAGTAGCACACGTTGATGTCTGTGATGCTGCCTCGGTATTATA